>NW_021292260.1:0-1006 GCF_002162155.2 Triticum dicoccoides
CAGCATAACAGCTGTAAATGCTCAAGAAGGATTTTGAGACATTTGACAAAGGATTTCGTACACACTCAACATCATCATATCAAAGTTCTGAATCCATTCTAACAACATAATGTGGTAGTAGAACTGAACTAGGCTTGTATCCATCAAACTTATAAGGTACTACTGATTAGTAACACGTGATCCTGATAGAGAGAATAGGTCCTAATTCCTTAACCCCCGGTGGAAGAATGGACTGACTCAGATCAGAATGTCATAAGATAAAGGAGTAAAAAGAGCCTTACGTTCCAACCCACAAACAATTCCCCTACATATAACTAAAGAATTTCTAGACTCAACATCGACCAGTTTGGCTTGGAGAACCTACAGGCAGTCCGGCTCTGATGCCAATGCTGTCAGGACCCCGACTCGATGTCACATCGATCTAGCCGGTAACACCTCATATCACTTTGCGGCCTGACGCACGGTATCCCCACGGGTGTCGCCTTACCTTTGCCCGGGACCGTTTGCGCCTTTTGGCTCACGTATATGATAGTGTCGCTAGCATCCATATGATAAAGAGCCCGGGCTGACATGACTAGTCGTAAACCCAAAGTGGCACAGACTTACAGGGACAGGCATCCATGACCCAGCTTCGAACGTGTCGGTCATCAGCAAGTGGGTCCAGGCTATAGCACTGGGCTAGCAGGACTCCGGTAAACCGGGCTGTAGCGGGCTAACAGGACTCCGGTACTCAAAGCGTGACATTTCCCCGAAGGGACAGACACAGGAACGAAGAAGGACACATGCCGGCCAGCCTAAGTGTTCCAGAGCAGTAGCAAGCTACCATGGCTCAGTGGTAACACTAGGAGACATTTCCCGGTAAGAGAGGCTACTAAAGATAAACAACTAGATAGTCAGATCCCACACATACCAAGCATTTCAATCATACACACAATATGCTCGATATGTGCAAATACAACGAAGCATCACAACATGACTCTACGACACAAGTACTTTATTTAAGGCT
>NW_021292261.1:0-1504 GCF_002162155.2 Triticum dicoccoides
TGTGTTGAATGACTTATTGCATGTTTGCTTATTTAAGCATGTTGTAGCATGTAAATTTGATGCAAGTAAGGTTTATTCACCAATGTTGGGATGGTTTAATGATGAACATTGTCAATCTTTTGAAATGAATAAGAGCTTCACTTATATGTGCAAACTGAGTTGCAATATTTTCATGCCTTCTACTTCTTGTGCTAATTTTTTTGCTTTAGATTTTATGAACTATGCAAGTTACTCATCTATTCATGTGTCATATATGCAAAAATCAAGGGAAGTAAAAATGGATGACATATACATATACAACATGTACACCTTGTCTCTTTTGTTAGCCACATTTCAGATTAAGCAACGCCGAGGACGGCTTTATTTTCAAGAAGGGGAGGATGATGAGGACATGACTACCTTGGATATGACCAAAAATATTGCATATATGCATATTTGTCAGGTGTGTGGGACATTTGTACAATCCACATATGAAGATAAGGAAGAAAGAGATGTTTATTTGCTGTCCAAAAAGTTCTCTCACGTCACTTTTGGCCCAAGAGAAGATAGAGTCCAAGTCTCTCACGTTCTGGATTCAGATTCGGACTGCACAGACATACCTGACTCAAAACGCACACAAGTTTTTCATACAGACTCCGAATTGGGTGATTCTTTTTTTGTTGGAAACTAGATTTCGTGCACTTTCCAACCCAATTGGAATCACCTTCAAATTCGTCCGGAGCGTTGAGTTGTGGACGAAACAATCTGATGCTGCAGCAGAATCCGAGTCAAACTACAAGTCCAAAGGTGTTACATCACCTCTACTTGGGCCCATTGGCCTTGTACGACCTAGATTTAGTTTTAGGCTGCCTTGGGACGTCCTCCCACCTCCTTGGCCACCACCCCTTGCTCCTATATAAGTAGATCCATCTAGTAGCTTTTCCTTGGGATTTGTTTAGTTAAAAGTTAGCCATTGCAACTTCGTGTACTTCGTTTGTGTCTAACGACCAGACCAAGACCGCTTCCGGATCCCCACCATTATCAATACCTCATATATATTTGCAATATTCCGATTGCTTTATCATATTCTTGCTCGTTCTTCGATTGCTTGCAGGAATAGACCTTCGTGGTCAGGCTGACCGTGCTTCCGGCAGCGTCAGTAACCTCAGGAGATTGGTTTAGCGATTGCTAAGGCGCAACGTCGTGCACGTTTGTAGTCGGATCGTCAAAGTCGTCTCCACCAAATCGATAGTTATCATCTCATCGAAAGATCGGGACACCCTCGCCTCTATCATTGATCAATAAAGCTTTCATCTTATATTCGCAATATCCAGATTGCAATCTCAGTTTCTTGCTTGTTCTTCGTTTGCTCGCAGGAAACAGACCCTCGTGGTCAGGTGATAGAGGCAAAGGTGTCCCGTCTTTCGATGAGATGGTGGATTTCGCTTTGGTGGAAGTCGACTTTGACGATCCGACTACGAACGTGCGAGGACGTCGCGCCTTAGCAATCGCTAAACCAACTCCG
>NW_021292262.1:0-1976 GCF_002162155.2 Triticum dicoccoides
CATATACATATACAACATGTACACCTTGTCTCTTTTGTTAGCCACATTTCAGATTAAGCAACGCCGAGGACGGCTTTATTTTCAAGAAGGGGAGGATGATGAGGACATGACTACCTTGGATATGACCAAAAATATTGCATATATGCATATTTGTCAGGTGATTTCTAGTGCAAACTATTCAATAATCTATTTATGTTATCCAGAACAAAAATACTTCACACACTTTTGTGTTTTGTCTAATTGCAGGTGTATGGGACATTTGTACAATCCACATGTGAAGATAAGGAAGAAAGAGATGTTTATTTGCTGTCCAAAAAGTTCTCTCACGTCACTTTTGGCCCAAGAGAAGATAGAGTCCAAGTCTCTCACGTTCTGGATTCAGATTCGGACTGCACAGACATACCTGACTCAAAACGCACACAAGTTTTTCATACGGACTCCGAATTGGGTGGTTCTTTTTTTGTTGGAAACTAGATTTCGTGCACTTTCCAACCCAATTGGAATCACCTTCAAATTCGTCCGGAGCGTTGAGTTGTGGACGAAACAATCTGATGCTGCAGCAGAATCCGAGTCAAACTACAAGTTCAAAGGTGTTACATCACCTCCACTTGGGCCCATTGGCCTTGTACGACCTAGATTTAGTTTTAGGCTGCCTTGGGACGTCTTCCCACCTCCTTGGCCGCCACCCCTTGCTCCTATATAAGTAGATCCATCTAGTAGCTTTTCCTTGGGATTTGTTTAGTTAAAAGTTAGCAATTGCAACTTCGTGTACTTCGTTTGTGTCCAACGACCAGACCAAGACCGCTTCCGGATCCCCACCATTATCAATACTTTATATATATTTGCAATATTCAGATTGCTTTATCATATTCTTACTCGTTCTTCGATTGCTTGCAGGAATAGACCTTCGTGGTCAGGCTGACCGTGCTTCCAGCATCGTCAGTAACCTCAGGAGATTGGTTTAGCGATTGCTAAGGCGCAACGTTGCGCACGTTCGTAGTCGGATTGTCAAAGTCGTCTCCACCAAATCGATAGTTATCATCTCATCGAAAGATCGGGACACCCCCGCCTCTATCAGGCGGTAATCCCGGTGGCACGTCTTGTGGAAAAACGTCAGCGAACTCTTGCAAAATGTTAGTGACAGCAGGAGGCAAAGAGGAAGGCACGTCCTTGAATGAAAATAATGCCTCTTTGCACACAAAAGCATAGCAAACAGATTTGCTGAAATCTAGCTCATCAATATCAGATTTGGTGGCAAATAAACATGCACTTTTCAATTTAATTTCAGAAGCAACACTATATGGTTTATTATTAGGCTTCATTTGTTGCTCAAATTCTTTTGCCACAATCTGATTTTCACTCTTATTCTTCTCCTGTTGTGCTTTATTAGCTCTATTAATATCATCTTTCAAAATGGAATCAGGAGTCATAGGAAGCAAAGTAATATTTTTATCCTTATGAACAAGAGTATAGTGATTGTTTCTACCATGGTGTACAAAATTTTTATCAAATTGCCATGGTCTACCAAGTAATAAGGCATATGCTTGCATAGGTACCACATCACAATCAACATAATCAGCATATGTAGAGATACTAAAATGCACACGAACAGTACGTGTTACCTTAACCTTGCCGCTGTTGTTGAACCATTGGATGTAGTAAGGATGTGGATGTGGTCTTGTGGTGAGAGAAAGCTTCTCCACCATCTCCATGCTAGCCAAGTTGTTGCAGCTCCCTCCGTCTATTATGACGTGCACAGAACGTTCCTTCACAACTCCCTTGGTATGGAACAAATTGTGCCTCTGATTTTGCTCAGCTTGTGTGACCTGCACACTCAAAACACGTTGAGCAACTAAACATTCATACCTGTCAGCGTCTTCAGGAGCCATGTATTGCGTCTCATGATCAGAATCATCTCCACCATGTTCTTCACGTGTAATAAGAGCCAAAGTCTCCTCATCATAGTCACTAGCGGA
>NW_021292263.1:0-890 GCF_002162155.2 Triticum dicoccoides
TTTGTAGCCTACTGGAGGCCGTGGACAGCGCTGACCATAGGGGTGGGCTGTGATGCGGTAGGTACGTGGCCGGGTGTACCGAATACCCGTTAGGTATCTCGGGAACCCTGTTCACATCGTTCGGGGCCGTATGGGAAACCTCGGCCGGACTCCCTGCGGATGGAACCTGAATAGGCGATAAACCTGGACTAGAGGCTTAAGTGTTTAGGTAGGTCGTGGTCTACACCCACGTCGGCTTTCGCTTGAAGTCTGCCGAGCACATGTCGTGTGCAGACGCTAAGTGGTGGAAACATGTATGAAGAAGTACACCCCTGCAGGGTTATCATAATCTATTTGAATAGCCGCGTCCGCGGTAAAGGACTACTTGGTTGCCTATACAGTTCATAGACAAGTAAATGGAAACTGCTAAAAGCCTCAAGATAAGTGTGAGTGCCGAGGATGGCTCTTTCGTAGGAAGACGGAGGCGGATCCTCGGTAGTGTATTGAATTGGTGAGTAGTGGACTCGTGTGCGCAAAACCATTTCAAGTTGGAGTATCGTAGGATAGTCTAGCCAAGAGTCAAAGCTGGCTTGCTGCAATAACTCCACCAACCCTTCTTGATAACATGCATGTATGTAGGATCTGATGTAAGTCTTGCTGAGTACCTTTGTACTCATGTTGCTATAATCTACATTTTTACAGAAGACGCTGCAACCCCTTCTGATGGGTTCTATGTAGACGTTGACATCAACGAGTAGGCTAAAGACCCAGGTGGTGACCCTGAGCTTGTGAAGGACCACGTAGTATAGTTAGGCTTTCCAAGCCTCTTTTATTTTACTAGTTGTCTGTACTCAGACAAGTTACTTCCGCTGCTGGTTTGTATGACTGTATGACTTGTATGTTGGGTCGTG
>NW_021292264.1:0-1896 GCF_002162155.2 Triticum dicoccoides
AATAGGGCACCACGTAATTCCGATGAGATGACACCGTATGAACTATGGTTTAGAGAAACCTAAGCTGTCATTTCTTAAAAGTTTGGGGCTGCGACGCTTATGTGGAGAAGTTTCAGGCTGATAAGCTCGAACCCAAAGTGGATAAATGCATCTTCATAGGACACCCAAAACAGTTGGGTATACCTCTTGTATCAGATCCGAAAGCAATAAGGGATTGTTTCTAGAATCGGGTCCTTTCTCGAGGAAAAGTTTCTCTCGAAAGAATTGAGTGGGAGGATGGTGGAGACTTGATGAGGTTATTGAACCGTCTCTTCAACTAGTGTGTGGCAGGGCACAGGGAGTTGTTCCTGTGGCACCTACACCAATTGAAGTGGAAGCTTATGATAGTGATCATGAAACTTCAGATCAAGTCACTACCAAACCTCGTGGGATGACAAGGATGCGTGCTACTTCAGAGTGGTACGTAATCCTGTATTGGAAGTCATGTTGCTAGACAACAATGAACCTATGAGCTATGGAGAAACGGTGGTGGGCCTGGATTCCGATAAATGGCTCAAGGCCATATAATCCGAGAGAGGATCCATATATGAAAACAAAGTGTAGACTTTGGAAGAACTACTTGATGGTCGTAAGGCTGTTAGGTACATATGGATTCAAAAGGAAGACGGACAATGATGGTAAGTATCACCATTAAGAAAGCTCGACTTGTCGTTAAGATGTTTTCCCACAAGTTCAAGGAGTTGACTACGATGAGACTTTCTCACTCGTAGCGATGCTAAGAGTCTGTTGGAATTATGTTAGCAATTACTGCATTATTTATGAAATCTTGCAGATAGGATGTCAAAACATTATTTCCTCGACGATTTTTGAGGAAAGGATGTATGTGATACAACTGGAAGGTTTTGTCAATCCTGAAAGATGCTAACAAGTATGCAAAGCTCTAGCAATCCTTCTATGGACTGGAGTAAGCATCTCAGAGTTGGAATATACGCTTTGATGATGATCAAAGATTTTGGGTGTATACAAAGTTTATGAGAAACTTGTACTTCCAAAGAAGTGAGTGGGAGCACTATAGAATTTCTGATGAGTATATGTTGTTAACATATTGTTGATCGGAAATGATGTAGAATTTCTAGAAAGCATGCAGAGTTATTTGAAAAGTGTTTTTTTAATGGAAAGCCTGGATAAGCTACTTGAACATTGAGCATCAAGATCTATAAGGATAGATCAAAACGCTTAATGGTACTTTCAAATGAGCACATACCTTGACATGATCTTGAAGGTATTCAAGATGGATCAGTCAAAGAAGGAGTTCTTGCCTGAGTTGTGAGGTATGAACTTAAGACTTAAAGCTCGACCACGGCAGAATAGAGAGAAAGGACGAAGGTCGTCCCCTATGCTTAAGACATAGGCTCTACAGTATGCTATGGTGTGTACCGCACCTGAAATGTGCCTTGCCATGAGTCAGTCAATGGGTACAAGAGTGATCCAAGAATGGATCACAGGACAACGGTCAAAGTTATCCTTAGTAACTAGTGGACTAAGGAATTTTTCTTGATTATGGAGGTGGTAAAAGAGTTCGTCGTAAAGGGTTACGCCGATGCAAACTTTGACACTAATCCAGATTATTCTGAGTAATAAACTAGATTCGTATAGTAGAACAGTTATTTGGAATAGCTCCAAATGTAGCGTAGTAGTTGCATCTACAAGATGACATAGAAATTTGCGGAGTACATACGGATCTGAATGTTTTAGACCCGTTGACTATAACCTCTCTCACAAGCATAACATGATCAAACCCAGAACTCTTTGGGTGTTAGTCACATGGGGATGTGACCTTGAGTGTTAATCACATATCGATGTGAACTGGATTATTGACTCTAGTGCAAGTGGGAG
>NW_021292265.1:0-1896 GCF_002162155.2 Triticum dicoccoides
AATAGGGCACCACGTAATTCCGATGAGATGACACCGTATGAACTATGGTTTAGAGAAACCTAAGCTGTCATTTCTTAAAAGTTTGGGGCTGCGACGCTTATGTGGAGAAGTTTCAGGCTGATAAGCTCGAACCCAAAGTGGATAAATGCATCTTCATAGGACACCCAAAACAGTTGGGTATACCTCTTGTATCAGATCCGAAAGCAATAAGGGATTGTTTCTAGAATCGGGTCCTTTCTCGAGGAAAAGTTTCTCTCGAAAGAATTGAGTGGGAGGATGGTGGAGACTTGATGAGGTTATTGAACCGTCTCTTCAACTAGTGTGTGGCAGGGCACAGGGAGTTGTTCCTGTGGCACCTACACCAATTGAAGTGGAAGCTTATGATAGTGATCATGAAACTTCAGATCAAGTCACTACCAAACCTCGTGGGATGACAAGGATGCGTGCTACTTCAGAGTGGTACGTAATCCTGTATTGGAAGTCATGTTGCTAGACAACAATGAACCTATGAGCTATGGAGAAACGGTGGTGGGCCTGGATTCCGATAAATGGCTCAAGGCCATATAATCCGAGAGAGGATCCATATATGAAAACAAAGTGTAGACTTTGGAAGAACTACTTGATGGTCGTAAGGCTGTTAGGGACATATGGATTTAAAAGGAAGACGGACAATGATGGTAAGTATCACCATTAAGAATGCTCGACTTGTCGTTAAGATATTTTCCGACAAGTTCAAGGAGTTGACTACGATGAGACTTTCTCACTCGTAGCGATGCTAAGAGTCTGTTGGAATTATGTTAGCAATTACTGCATTATTTATGAAATCTTGCAGATAGGATGTCAAAACATTATTTCCTCGACGATTTTTGAGGAAAGGATGTATGTGATACAACTGGAAGGTTTTGTCAATCCTGAAAGATGCTAACAAGTATGCAAAGCTCTAGATATCCTTCTATGGACTGGAGTAAGCATCTCGGAGTTGGAATATACGCTTTGATGATGATCAAAGATTTTGGGTGTATACAAAGTTTATGAGAAACTTGTACTTCCAAAGAAGTGAGTGGGAGCACTATAGAATTTCTGATGAGTATATGTTGTTAACATATTGTTGATCGGAAATGATGTAGAATTTCTAGAAAGCATGCAGAGTTATTTGAAAAGTGTTTTTTTAATGGAAAGCCTGGATAAGCTACTTGAACATTGAGCATCAAGATCTATAAGGATAGATCAAAACGCTTAATGGTACTTTCAAATGAGCACATACCTTGACATGATCTTGAAGGTATTCAAGATGGATCAGTCAAAGAAGGAGTTCTTGCCTGAGTTGTGAGGTATGAACTTAAGACTTAAAGCTCGACCACGGCAGAATAGAGAGAAAGGACGAAGGTCGTCCCCTATGCTTAAGACATAGGCTCTACAGTATGCTATGGTGTGTACCGCACCTGAAATGTGCCTTGCCATGAGTCAGTCAATGGGTACAAGAGTGATCCAAGAATGGATCACAGGACAACGGTCAAAGTTATCCTTAGTAACTAGTGGACTAAGGAATTTTTCTTGATTATGGAGGTGGTAAAAGAGTTCGTCGTAAAGGGTTACGCCGATGCAAACTTTGACACTAATCCAGATTATTCTGAGTAATAAACTAGATTCGTATAGTAGAACAGTTATTTGGAATAGCTCCAAATGTAGCGTAGTAGTTGCATCTACAAGATGACATAGAAATTTGCGGAGTACATACGGATCTGAATGTTTTAGACCCGTTGACTATAACCTCTCTCACAAGCATAACATGATCAAACCCAGAACTCTTTGGGTGTTAGTCACATGGGGATGTGACCTTGAGTGTTAATCACATATCGATGTGAACTGGATTATTGACTCTAGTGCAAGTGGGAG
>NW_021292266.1:0-1072 GCF_002162155.2 Triticum dicoccoides
GGCATGCTTTACAGCCTAGAGCCGGGGCTCCAAAAGCGTTTTGAGAGACATGGAGCATATGAGATGTTCGAAGAGCTGAAAATGGTTTTCCAAGCTCATGCCCGGGTCGAGAGATATGAAGTCTCCGACAAATTCTTCAGCTGTAAGATGGAGGAAAACAGTTCTGTCAGTGAGCACATACTCACTATGTCTGGGTTGCATAACCGCTTGACTCAGCTGGGAGTTAATCTCCCGGATGATGCGGTCATTGACAGAATCCTCCAGTCGCTTCCACCAAGCTACAAGAGCTTTGTGATGAACTTCAATATGCAGGGGATGGAAAAGACCATTCCTGAAGTATTTGCTATGCTGAAATCAGCAGAGGTAGAAGTCAGGAAAGAACATCAAGTGTTGATGGTCAATAAAACCACTAAGTTCAAGAAAGGCAAGGGTAAAAAGAACTTCAAGAAGGACGGCAAAGGGGTTGCCGCGCCCGGCAAGCAAGCTGCCGGGAAGAAGCCAAAGAATGGACCCAAGCCCGAGACTGAGTGCTTTCATTGCAAGGGAAGCGGTCACTGGAAGCGGAACTGCCCTAAGTACTTAGCGGATAAGAAGGCCGGAAAAACCAAAGGTATATGTGATATACATGTAATTGATGTGTACCTTACTAGTGCCCGTAGTGGCTCCTGGGTATTTGATACCGGTGCAGTTGCTCACATTTGTAACTCAAAGCAGGGGCTGCGGAATAAGCGGAAACTGGCAAAGGACGAGGTGACGATGCGCGTCAGGAATGGTTCCAAGGTCAATGTGATCGCCGTCGGCACGCTACCTCTGCATCTCCCTTCGGGATTAGTTTTAAACCTTAATAATTGTTATTTAGTGCCAGCTTTGAGCATGAACATTGTATCGGGATCTCGTTTAATTCGAGATGGCTACTCTTTTAAATCTGAGAATAATGGTTGTTCCATTTTTATGAGAGATATGTTTTATGGTCATGCTCCTATGGTGAATGGTTTATTCTTTATGAATCTCGAACGTGATGCTACACATGTTCATAATGTGAGTACCAAAAGAAGTAAAGTTGATAATGATA
>NW_021292267.1:0-1095 GCF_002162155.2 Triticum dicoccoides
GGCATGCTTTACAGCCTAGAGCCGGGGCTCCAAAAGCGTTTTGAGAGACATGGAGCATATGAGATGTTCGAAGAGCTGAAAATGGTTTTCCAAGCTCATGCCCGGGTCGAGAGATATGAAGTCTCCGACAAATTCTTCAGCTGTAAGATGGAGGAAAACAGTTCTGTCAGTGAGCACATACTCACTATGTCTGGGTTGCATAACCGCTTGACTCAGCTGGGAGTTAATCTCCCGGATGATGCGGTCATTGACAGAATCCTCCAGTCGCTTCCACCAAGCTACAAGAGCTTTGTGATGAACTTCAATATGCAGGGGATGGAAAAGACCATTCCTGAAGTATTTGCTATGCTGAAATCAGCAGAGGTAGAAGTCAGGAAAGAACATCAAGTGTTGATGGTCAATAAAACCACTAAGTTCAAGAAAGGCAAGGGTAAAAAGAACTTCAAGAAGGACGGCAAAGGGGTTGCCGCGCCCGGCAAGCAAGCTGCCGGGAAGAAGCCAAAGAATGGACCCAAGCCCGAGACTGAGTGCTTTTATTGCAAGGGAAGCGGTCACTTGAAGCGGAACTGCCCTAAGTACCTAGCGGATAAGAAGGCCGGCAAAACCAAAGGTATATGTGATATACATGTAATTGATTTGTACCTTACTAGTGCCCGTAGTGGCTCCTGGGTATTTGATACCGGTGCAGTTGCTCACATTTGTAACTCAAAGCAGGGGCTGCGGAATAAGCGGAAACTGGCAAAGGACGAGGTGACGATGCGCGTCGGGAATGGTTCCAAGGTCAATGTGATCGCCGTCGGCACGCTACCTCTGCATCTCCCTTCGGGATTAGTTTTAAACCTTAATAATTGTTATTTAGTGCCAGCTTTGAGCATGAACATTGTATCGGGATCTCGTTTAATTCGAGATGGCTACTCTTTTAAATCTGAGAATAATGGTTGTTCCATTTTTATGAGAGATATGTTTTATGGTCATGCTCCTATGGTGAATGGTTTATTCCTTATGAATCTCGAACGTGATGCTACACATATTCATAATGTGAGTACCAAAAGAAGTAAAGTTGATAATGATAGTCCCACATACTTGTGGCACTGC
>NW_021292268.1:0-1990 GCF_002162155.2 Triticum dicoccoides
TCTAACCTTGCTTACTAATGCGTCGCCAAGTCCTTCTGATGTGCATGCAGGTTCCAGCGACTCGACGTCCTCTGGCTCTACGTCGCCATGCACGCCGCGTCATCACCATGTAGATGGGCCGGCTCCAACGTCCCCCATCCTTTCGAGCGAGTCGCAGACTCCAGCTGAGTCTGGCACCTCTCCCGGCCCAGACATGAGTTCTCCTGGCGTGGCGTCCTTGACTTCTCCGACTTCGCCGAGCGTGCAGGAGCCTCCGGCTGCGCCGACTCTCGAGCAGCGGGCGGATGCTCCTCCAGCCACAGGGGCCATGCATCCGATGATGACACGTCTCCGTCGGAACATCGTGAAGACGCTGGTGCCCACTGATGGCACCGTGCGCTATGATCCTCAACGTCGGGCCTTTCATGCTGAGCCACGCACATACCGCGACGCACTCCAGGATAAACAATGGCGCCCCGCAATGGAGGCCGAGTTCTCTGCTCTTCAGCAGAACAAGACATGGACTTTGGTTCCTCGATCGCCCGGCAAAAATGTTATTGGATGCAAATGGGTTTTCAAGGTGAAGCACAAGTCTGACGGTTCTCTCGTCAAGTTCAAAGCCCGTCTTGTCGCACGCAGCTTCACGCAGCAGTACGGAATTGACTACTCTAACACCTTCTCACCCGTGGTTAAGCCTGCAACTGTGCGACTTGTGCTCTCTCTTGCAATTTCCCGTGGATGGCAGCTTCGACAGGTTGACATTAGCAATGCATTCCTTCATGGTATTCTCACTGAAGAGGCTTATATGCAGCAGCCACCCGGCTTCCAAGATCCCTCTCGTCCAGATTATGTGTGCAAGTTGCATAAAGCTTTATATGGCCTAAAACAGTCCCCTCGTGCATGGTACGCCAGACTTATTGAACGTCTTCAGCAGCTGGGTTTTCATCCTTCAGCAGCAGACGCATCTCTGTTCATTTTTGCACACGGTGGTGTCACCATATACATGCTGGTTTATGTTGATGATATAGTCATTGTGAGTTCTTCATCATCGGCCATGACACGACTTCTTCAGAAGCTCTCCGCCACATTTCCTGTGAAAGATCTTGGCTCTCTTAACTATTTTCTCGGCATTGAGGTGCTTCGCAATTCCGAGGGAATCACTCTTAATCAGAAGAAGTATGCACTCGATCTTCTGCAGCGTACAGACATGGCGAATTGCAAACCAGTCTCAACACTGATGTGCACTCATGAGAAGCTTACTCGGGAATCTGGTCATGGACTGTCCGAAGACGAAGCATTTTGCTACAGAAGCACGTTTGGCGCCCTCCAATACTTGACCTTAACACGGCCTGATCTCTCTTTTGCTGTCAATAAGGTGTGTCAGTACTTGTCCTGTCCCATTGATATTCATTGGGAAGCAGTGAAGAGAATTCTTCGCTATGTGAAAGGGACGGCATCGACCGGCATAAATATTCGACGCTCGCCTTCAACATTATTGAGTGTGTTCATGGATGCGGATTGGGCTGGTTGTAGTGATGATAGGCGTTCTACCGGTGGGTTCGCTGTTTTCTTCGGTCTGAATATTATTTCATGGAGTGCACGCAAGCAGCCGACTGTGTCGAGATCATTGACAGA
This sequence comes from Triticum dicoccoides, assembly GCF_002162155.2. Classification (NCBI taxonomy): domain Eukaryota; kingdom Viridiplantae; phylum Streptophyta; class Magnoliopsida; order Poales; family Poaceae; genus Triticum; species Triticum dicoccoides. The sequence continues at coordinate 1,615 of NW_021292268.1, forward strand.
AGCGGAGTACAAAGCTTTGGCGAATGGTACGGCTGAAGCAACTTGGATACAATCATTGCTAAAGGAACTACATGTTCCTCAGCCTCGTGCGCCTGTCTTGTGGTGTGACAACCTCGGCGCAACATATCTTACGAAGAATCCGGTATTCCATGCCCGCACGAAACACATCGAGGTTGATTTTCATTTTGTGAGAGAGAAAGTAGCCATGAGTGCTGAGGGAGTCCCGGACTAGGGGGTGTCCGGATAGCCGAGCTACCATCATCGGCCGGACTCCAAGACTATGAAGATACAAGATTAAAGACTTCGTCCCGTGTCCGGATGGGACTTTCCTTGGCGTGGAAGGCAAGCTTGGCGATACGGATATGTAGATCTCCTA
>NW_021292269.1:0-1324 GCF_002162155.2 Triticum dicoccoides
TCACAACGTAACTGGGTGACTATAAAGGTAGACTACAGGTATCTCCGAAAGTGTCTGTTGGGTGACATGGATCAAGACTGGGATTTGTCACTCCGTATGACGGAGAGGTATCACTGGGCCCACTCGGTAATGCATCATCATAATGAGCTCAGAGTGACCAAGTGTCTGGTCACGGGATCATGCATTACGGTACGAGTAAAGTGACTTGCCGGTAACGAGATTGAACGAGGTATTGGGATACCGACGATCGAATCTCGGGCAAGTAACATATCGATAGACAAAGGGAATAGCGTACGGGATTGATTAAATCCTCGACATCGTGGTTCATCCGATGAGATCATCGTGGAGCATGTGGGAGCCAACATGGGTATCCAGATCCCGCTGTTGGTTATTGACCGGAGAGTCGTCTCGGTCATGTCTGCTTGTCTCCCGAACCCGTAGGGTCTACACACTTAAGGTTCGGTGACACTAGGGTTATGAAGATATGTATATGCAGAAACCCGAATGTTGTTCAGAGTCCCAGATGAGATCCCGGACGTCACGAGGAGTTCCGAAATGGTCCGAAGGTAAAGAATTATATATAGGAAGTGCTATTTCGGGCATCGGGACAAGTTTCGTGGTTATCGGTATTGTACCGGGACCACCGGAAGGGTCCCGGGGGTCCACCGGGTGGGGCCACCTGTCCCGGGGGGCCACATGGGCTGTAGGGGGTGCGCCTTGGCCTAGATGGGCCAAGGGCACCAGCCCCTATAGGCCCATGCACCTAGGGTTTCCACCATGGAAGAGTCCATGTGGTGGAAGGCACCCCTAGGTGCCTTGGGGGGGAGGGAAACCTCCCCTTGGCCGCCGCCCCCCCTAGTAGATGCCATCTACTAGGGCCGGCGCCCCCCCTGGCACCCCTATATATAGTGGGGGGAGAGGAGGGATTTCACACCAGCCCCTGGCGCCTCCATCTCCCCCCGTTACGTCTCTCCCTCGTAGTCTCGGCGAAGCCCTGCTGCTGTGACGCCCTGCATCCACCACCACGCCGTCGTGCTGCTGGATCTTCATCAACCTCTCCTTCCCCCTTGCTGGATCAAGAAGGAGGAGACGTCTCCCGTCCCGTACGTGTGTTGAACGCGGAGGTGCCGTCCGTTCGGCGCTGGTCATCGGTGATTTGAATCACGTCGAGTACGACTACATCATCACCGTTCTTTTGAACGCTTCCGTGCGCGATCTACAAAGGTATGTAGATGCATCTAATCACTCGTTGCTAGATGAACTCCTAGATGATCTTGGTGAAACGAGTAGGAAATTTTTTGTTTTCTGCAACGTTCCCCAACAG
>NW_021292270.1:0-1020 GCF_002162155.2 Triticum dicoccoides
AAACCAAAGTTGTCATTTCTTAAAGTTTGGAGTTGCAATGCTTATGTGAAAAAGTTTCATCTTGATAAGCTCAAACCCAAGTCGGAGAGGTGCATCTTCGTAGGACACCCAAAAGTAACTGTTGGGTACACCTTCTATCACAGATCTGAAGGCAAGATATTCTTTGCTGAGAATGGATCCTTTCTAGAGAAGGAGTTTCTCTTGAAAGAAGTGAGTGGGAGGGAAGTAGAACTTGATGAGGTAACTGTACCTGCTCCCTTATTGGAAAGTAGTTCATCACAGAAATATGTTCCTGTGACTACTACACCAATTAGTGAGGAAGCTAATGATGATGATCATGTAACTTCAGATCAAGTTACTACCAAACCTCGTAGGTAAACCAGAGTGATATCCGCACTAGAGTGGTACGGTAATCATGTTCTAGAGGTCATGTTACTTGACCATGATGAGCCTACGAACTATGAGGAAGCGATGATAAGCCCAGATTCCGCGAAATGGATTGAGGCCATGAAATCTGAGATGATATCCATGTATGAGAACAAAGTATGGACTTTGATTGACTTGCCCATTGATCGGCGAGCCATTGATATTAAATGGATCTTCAAGAGCAAGACGGACGCTGATAGTAGTGTCACTATCTACAAAGCTAGAATTGTCGCAAAAAAGGTTTTCGACTTGTTCAAGGTGTTGACTACGATGAGAGTTTCTCACTCATATATATGCTTAAGTCTGTCCGAATCATGTTAGCAATTGCCGCATTTTATGAAATCTGGCAAGTGGATAAACAAAACTGCATTGCTTAATGGATTTATTAAAGAAGAGTTGTATATGATGCAACCAGAAGGTTTTGTCAATCCTAAAGGTACTAACAAAATATGCAAGCTCCAATGATCCATCTATGGACTGGTGCAAGCATCTCGGAGTTGGAATATACGCTTTGATAAGTTGATCAAAGCATATAGTTTTATACAGACTTGCGGTGAAGCCTGTATTTACAAGAAAGTGAGTGGGAGAATTACA
>NW_021292271.1:0-1610 GCF_002162155.2 Triticum dicoccoides
ATTATGTTAATGTGTACTTTACTAGTACTCCTAGTAGCACCAGGGTATTGGATACCGGTTCGGTTGCTAAGTATTAGTAACTCGAAATAAAAGCTACGGAATAAACGGAGACTAGCTAAAGGTGAGCTGACGATATATGTTGGAAGTGTTTCCAAGGTTGATATGATCAAGCATCGCACGCTCCCTCTACCACCGAGATTGGTGTTTGCGTTGAGCATAGACATGATTGGATTATGTCTATCGCAATACGGTTATTCATTTAAGGAGAATAATGGTTACTCTGTTTATTTGAATAATACCTTCAATGGTCTTACACCTAAAATGAATGGTTTATTGAATCTCGATCGTAGTGATACACATTTTCATGCCAAAAGATATAAGATAGTAATGATAGTACCACTTACTTGTGGCACTGCTGTGTAAGTCATATTGGTATAAAACGCATGAAGAAGCTCCATGTTGATGGATCTTTGGACTCACTCGTTTTTTGAAAAGTTTGAGACATGCGAACCATGTCTATTGGTGTATATGCATGAAGAAACTCCATGCAAATGGACCGTTCGGACTCACTTGATTTTGAATCACTTGAGATATGCAAATCATACCACATAGGCAAGATGACTGAAAAGCCTCGGTTTCAATAAGATGGAACAAGATAGCAACTTGTTGGAAGTAACACATTTTGATGTGTGCAGTCCAATAAGTGCTGAGGCATGCAGTGAATATCGTTATGTTCTTACTTCACAGATGATTCGAGTAGATGTTGAGAATATTTACTTGATGAAACACAAGTCTGAATTATTGAATGGTTCAAGTAATTTCAGAGTGAAGTAGAAGATCATTGTGACAAGAAGATAAAATGTCTATGATACGACCATAGAGATGAATATCTGAGTTACGAGTTTTGGCACACAATTAAGACATTGTGGAAAATGTTTCACAATTAATACCGCCTGGAACACCATAGTGTGATGGTGTGTCCGAACATTATAGTTGCACCCTATTGATATGGTGCGTACCATGATGTCTCTTATCGAATTACCACTATCATTCATGGGTTAGGCATTAGAGACAACCACATTCACTTTAAATAGGGCACCACATAATTCCGTTGAGATGACACCGTATGAACTATGGTTTAGAGAAACCTAAGTTGTCGTTTCTTGAAAGTTTGGGGCTGCGACGCTTATGTGGAAAAGTTTCAGGATTGATAAGCTCGAACCCAAAGCGGATAAAATGCATCTTCATAGGACACCCAAAACAGTTGGGTATACCTCCTGTCTCAGATCCGAAAGCAATAAGGGATTGTTTCGAGAATCAGGTCCTTTCTCGAGGAAAAGTTTCTCTCGAAAGAATTGAGTGGGAGGATGGTGGAAACTTGATGAGGTTATTGAACCGTCTCTTCAACTAGTGTGTGGCAGGGCACAGGAAGTTGTTCCTGTGGCACCTACACCAATTGAAGTGGAAGCTTATGATAGTGATCATGAAGCTTCGGATCAAGTCACTACCGAACCTCGTAGGACGACAAGGACACGTACTACTTCGGAGTGGTAAGGTGATCCTGTCTTGAAGGTCATGTTGCTAGACAACAATGAACCTACGAGCTATGG
>NW_021292272.1:0-734 GCF_002162155.2 Triticum dicoccoides
CAATTATGACAGTATTTGGACGCTTTCTACCCAAAGGCCATGTAATGCCTGCAAACCTGTACCAGTCGGACAAAATCCTCCGTGCACTGAAGATGCCCTATGAGAAGATACATGCCTGTGAGAAAGGATGTGCCTTATTTAGGCTTGACTATGTGGACTTGAACTATTGTCCCATTTGCAAGTCTTCCAAGTATATTGTGGTAGACAACGGTATGGATGAGAAGACACAGACCAAAATCCCCATTAGTGTTCTTCGGTATATGCCAATCGTACCAAGACTTCAACGTCTTTTCATGGTCGAAGAGACGGCCAGACAGATGACATGGCACAAAACAGGCAAAAGAACCGAACTAGATGCAGATGGGAATCTAATGATGGTACACACATCGGATGGTGTTGCGTGGAAAAAGTTTGATGAATTACATGCTGACAAAGCGGCAGATCCGAGGCATCCTCGAGTCGGCATCAGCACGGATGGGTTTAGTGTGTTTGGTATGACGGCAGCCCAATACAGTTGTTGGCCCGTATTTGTCTTTCCACTCAATCTCCCCCCCCCCCCGGACAGATTATGCAAAGAAAGAACATTTTCCTGACGTTGATAATTCCAGGACCCAACTATCTGGGCAAAAAAATGAATGTGTACATGTAGCCACTTAAGGACGAATTGCAAGAAGCCTGGGATAATGGGTTCAAGACATACGACGCCTTTAGCAAACGGAACTTCATAATGCGTG
>NW_021292273.1:0-2895 GCF_002162155.2 Triticum dicoccoides
CAAAACTGCTCCCAAAGCAACAGCTCAAGCTCAGAAGCCCTCTAAGCCCAAGAGAAGCAACAAAAACATTCCTACAGAAGTAAAGAACAAGGCCCCAGTGCCTGAAGTTGAAGAAGAGGATGATGAAGCCCTTGTGCTAAGAAAACTGAAACCCAAGATTCCAGACCATAATGATGCTCATCCTGTGGCTGAGGACATGCATATCAGGAAGGATTCAGGACTGAGATTGTGGAGACAGTCTGGCCCCTATGCTGTGAGGAGGAGAACCGTTGTTGACTATAGGTTCCACAAAAGAACAAGAAGGCTTCTATGAGACTATTCTACATGACATGAAGCCAAGTGTCTGTCACATGAGATGGTTTGATTGGGAATACATCAAAGAAAATGAAGATCACTTCCCATGTGTACAAGACAGCTTCAAAGCTTGTGGAGTTGATGAGTTTGTGGGTCAAAAGTTGACCAAACGGAATGATGAGCTATTTATGCAATTTTACTCAAGTACTCATTTCTATCCAGATGTAAGGATAGTATGGATGTCTGAAGGTATGAGGTACCAATCAACTTTTGAAGAGTGGGCCAAGCTGATTAATGCCCAAAAGAGCGTGAGGATGAATTTAAAGATCCAATAGAAGAGAGGAAGAGGATGAAGATGCTACACCAGCTCCAAAGCCTCAGAAGCTTATGGGAGATGCTATCAAGTCAGGGGCTGCCACATCAAAGCCGAAAACTGCTCCCAAAGCAACAGCTCAAGCTCAGAATCCCTCTAAGCCCAAGAGAAGCAACAAAAACATTCCTGCAGAAGTAAAGAACAAGGCCCCAGTGCCTGAAGTTGAAGAAGAGGATGATGAAGCCCTTGTGCTAAGAAAACTGAAACCCAAGATTCCAGACCATAATGATGCTCATCCTGTGGCTGAGGACATGCATATCAGGAAGGATTTGGGACTGAGATTATGGAGACAGTCTGGCCCCTATGCTGTGAGGAGGAGAACCGCTGTTGACTATAGGTTCCACACAAAAGAACAACAAGGCTTCTATGAGACTATTCTGCATGACAAGAAGCCAATTGTCTGTCACATGAGATGGTTTGATTGGGAATACATCAAAGAAAATGAAGATCACTTCCCATGTGTACAAGACAGCTTCAAAGCTTGTGGAGTTGATGAGTTTGTGGGTCAAAAGTTGACCAAATGGAATGATGAGCTATTTATGCAATTTTACTCAAGTACTCGATTCTATCCAGATGTAAGGATAGTATGGGTGTCTGAAGGTATGAGGTACCAATCAACTACTGAAGAGTGGGCCAAGCTGATTAATGCCCAGAAGAGCGTGAGGATGAATTTAAAGATCCAACAGAAGAAGAGGAAGAGGATGAAGATGCTACACCAGCTCCAAAGTCTCAGAAGCTTATGGGAGATGCTATCAAGTCAGGGGCTGCCATATCAAAGCCCAAAACTGCTCCCAAAGCAACAGCTCAAGCTCAGAAGCCCTCTAAGCCCAAGAGAAGCAACAAAAACATTCCTGCAAAAGTAAAGAACAAGGCCCCAGTGCCTGAAGTTGAAGAAGAGGATGATGAAGCCCTTGTGCTAAGAAAACTGAAACCCAAGATTCCAGACCATAATGATGCTCATCCTGTGGCTGAGGACATGCATATCAGGAAGGATTCAGGACTGAGATTGTGGAGACAGTCTGGCCCCTATGCTGTGAGGAGGGGAACCGCTGTTGACTATAGGTTCCACACAAAAGAACAAGAAGGCTTCTATGAGACTATTCTGCATGACAAGAAGCCAAGTGTCTGTCACATGAGATGGTTTGATTGGGAATACATCAAAGAAAATGAAGATCACTTCCCAGGTGTACAAGACAGCTTCAAAGCTTGTGGAGTTGACGAGTTTGTGGGTCAAAAGTTGACCAAATGGAATGATGAGCTATTTATGCAATTTTACTCAAGTACTCATTTCTATCCAGATGTAAGGATAGTATGGATGTCTGAAGGTATGAGGTACCAATCAACTTTTGAAGAGTGGGCCAAGCTGATTATTGCCCAGAAGAGCATGAGGATGAATTTAAAGATCCAACAGAAGAGAGGAAGAGGATGAAGATGCTACACCAGCTCCAAAGCCTCAGAAGCTTATGGGAGATGCTATCAAGTCAGGGGCTGCCACATCAAAGCCCAAAACTGCTCCCAAAGCAACAGCTCAAGCTGAGAAGCCCTCTAAGCCCAAGAGAAGCAACAGAAACATTCATGCAGAAGTAAAGAACAAGGCCCCAGTGCCTGAAGTTGAAGAAGAGGATGATGAAGCCCTTGTGCTAAGAAAACTGAAACCCAAGATTCCAGACCATAATGATGCTCATCCTGTGGGTGAGGACATGCATATCAGGAAGGATTCGGGACTGAGATTGTGGAGACAGTCTGGCCCCTATGCTGTGAGGAGGAGAACCGCTGTTGACTATAGGTTCCACGCAAAAGAACAACAAGGCTTCTATGAGACTATTCTGCATGACAAGAAGCCAAGTGTCTGTCACATGAGATGGTTTGATTGGGAATACATCAAAGAAAATGAAGATCACTTCCCATGTGTACAAGACAGCTTCAAAGCTTGTGGAGTTGATGAGTTTGTGGGTCAAAAGTTGACCAAATGGAATGATGAGCTATTTATGCAATTTTACTCAAGTACTCATTTCTATCCAGGTGAAAGGATAGTATGGGTGTCTGAAGGTATGAGGTACCAATCAACTGCTGAAGAGTGGGCCAAGCTGATTAATGCCCAGAAGAGCGTGAAGATGAATTTAAAGATCCAACAGAAGAAGAGGAAGAGGATGAAGATGCTACACCAGCTCCAAAGTCTCAGAAGCTTATGGGAGATGCTATCAAGTCAGGGGCTGCCACATCAAAGC
>NW_021292274.1:0-649 GCF_002162155.2 Triticum dicoccoides
TTCCCCTTCATCCTACCCTACGCTTGAATCTCGAGACGAGATTCTTGTTTAGTGGGGGTGAGTTGTCACATCCCTAGTTTCTGGCATTGCTCTAGGCTAGCTTCATGTGTGCATCATGTCTATATTTTTGAAACTTGAATTGAGGAATATTGGAAGCCTCAAAACCCTAAATAAAAGAGGGGCAAAAACCCTAGAAATCTCATTCATTGCTCCAAAAGGCTCTTCTTAAATGTTTGATAATTTTTGGTAAGGGTTCTGGTCCCAACCAAAATATTGAACATTTTTAAGGATTTATTTTTGGGACTTTGGATTTAATTCATTAGCTATTTGAATTTGAATTATATTCATATAATTAGAATATAATTTCAAATACCCCCTGAAATATTTTATAAGCTTTTGGAAAAATCCATCTAGCAATATAAAATATTCAGAGGAGCTTTGGCATTGTTTGAATTATTATTTTAATTCAAAACAGTGGCAAAAGAATTAAAAAAAAGAAAACAGAACTGAAATAGAAATAAAAGAGAGAGAGAGAAGGAAGTACCTGGGCCACTTACCTGTAGCCAGCCCAGCTCCCCCCCCCCCACCTGGCCGGCCCAGCCCACCTCCTCCCCCTTGTCTTCTTCCTCCCCTCGCACCGAAGCAGCTC
>NW_021292275.1:0-1537 GCF_002162155.2 Triticum dicoccoides
GATCAACCTGACCACGAGGGTCTGTTTCCTGCGAGCAAACGAAGAACAAGCAAGAAACTGAGATTGCAATCTGGATATTGCGAATATAAGATGAAAGCTTTATTGATCAAGGTGGGGTTCTGTGACGCCTTTGTCTGGTTGTTGAACACAAACGAAGTACGCGAAGTTGCAGCTATGGCGAACTTTTAATCTAAACAAAACCCGAAGTCTAAACGATGCCCTAAGGGCTGTATATATGGAGGAAGAGGGGGGAATTTCGTGGCCCTTGGTGGAGGGGTCCGAAATCAACCCTATCTCTTGTTTCCCCACACATACGGACTCTAAAAATAGCCTATACTTATGTATTTCGAAATTACATGGGCCTGGCCCAATAATAAGGTGTCGCAGCACCTAAAATAGCCTCGGGACGAAATTTATGAAGTGGCATCTTGTATATTTCGTCCAAGGCTTCATGCACCCATTATGGTGGCTTCAAAGTCCTGAAATCATCACTTGTAACTCCATTCTTGTTTCCCTTGCGCATGCCATCATCTCCATGCTTGTTCTTGCTCCAATGTTCATCCTTCTCCAAGCTAGGCCCTTCATTTGTAAGAAAAACAAATGTATCCAATTTAGGCAGCATCATATTCTCATGAACATTAGAATCATTACCAAGAAACGAAAGTACCTGGTAATTTAGTTGGCGTGCACGAGCTCTAGTAATTGGTCCAGTATGTATAGCAACAGGGGCTGTGGGTGTAACAATTGTATTGATGTCCTCATCAATCTCCATGCTAGCCAAGTTGTTGCAACTACCTCCGTCTATGATGACGCGCACAGAACGTTCCTTCACAACTCCCTTGGTGTGGAACAAATTGTGCCTCTGATTTTGCTCAGCTTGTGTGACCTGCACACTCAAAACACGTTGAGCAACTAAACATTCATACCTGTCAGCGTCTTCAGGAGCCATGTATTGCGTCTCATGATCAGAATCATCTCCACCATGTTCTTCACGTGTAATAAGAGCCAAAGTCTCCTCATCATAGTCACTAGCGGACTCATATCCACCATCCGCAGTAGCAATCATCACACGCGGAGATTTGCATTCTCTCGCATAATGACCTCCTCCCTTACAACGATGACAAATAATATCACTTGTGTGCCCTGTTGATGCCATGGAAGAAGAAGAACTCCGTGCAGGCCCAGCAGGTGCGCTCTTGGCAGATAATGGTGGTTGTGCCTGTTTTCTTGTATCACGACTGGAGGAGGCACCTAATTGAGGTGCTGGTGCAGTTGAAGTAGAAGATGCACGCGGTGTCCATGATGAAGGTCGGCCTGCAGAAAAGTTAGTTCGCCCCAATGCTTGTCGATCCTGCACTTCACGTTCAGCTTTACAAGCAAGATGGAATAAACGAGTGATATTAGTATACTCCTTATAGTCTAGAATGGTCTGAATCTCTCTATTTAATCCACCCAGAAAACGTGCAAGCATAGCTTCATTCTCCTCAACAATACCACATCTAATCATGCCAGTTTGTAATTCCTGATAATATTCTTC
>NW_021292276.1:0-571 GCF_002162155.2 Triticum dicoccoides
AAAATGTTGAAACTTGGCATGGTATCATCATTTCACCTGCATAGCATGTGCGAAAGAGTAGAGAGGGTAATGGCAAAAACTGGACGCATTTCGGGTACAAACTGGACAAACTCTTTCGGAGTATCAGGGTTTCGGACGAGAACTCATCTGGTACACGGGCACTTCAATGTTTTTTAAACTTATTTGAACGCTGGACTTCTTTTGTGTTCAGTATGCAGCATTCAAAGCAACCTCATCAATTCCCAACATGTTTTGACATCATGTGTTGTTTTTCGGTCATTTACCTAATTGTTTAGAGAGCTAAATGACCATGAAATTGAAAATCATTACAAAATGAATTCTGAAAATGTTGAAACTTGGCATGGTATCATCATTTCACCCGCATAGCATGTGCGAAAGAGTAGAGAGGGTCACGGCAAAAACTGGACGCACTTCGTGTACAAACTGGACAAACACTTTCGGAGTATCAAGGTTTCAAACGAGAACTCATCTGTTACACGGGCACTTCAATGTTTTTTAAACTTATTTAAACTCCGGACTTCTTTTGTGTTCAGTATGCAGCATTCCAAGC
>NW_021292276.1:581-1523 GCF_002162155.2 Triticum dicoccoides
TGAAAATGTTGAAACTTGGCATGGTATCATCATTTCACCCGCATAGCATGTGCGAAAGAGTAGAGAGGGTCATGGCAAAAACTGGACGCACTTCGTGTACAAACTGGACAAACCCTTTCGGAGTATTAGGGTTTCGGACAAGAACTCATCTGTTACATGGGCACTTCAATGTTTTTTAAACTTATTTGAACTCCGGACTTCTTTTGTGTTCAGTATGCAGCATTCAAAGCAACCTCATCAATTCCCAACATGTTTTGACATCATGTGTTGTTTTTCGGTCATTTACCTAATTGTTTAGAGAGCTAAATGACCATGAAATTGAAAATCATTACAAAATGAATTCTGAAAATGTTGAAACTTGGCATGGTATCATCATTTCACCCGCATAGCATGTGCGAAAGAGTAGAGAGGGTCACGGCAAAAACTGGACGCACTTCGTGTACAAACTGGACAAACCCTTTCGGAGTATCAGGGTTTCGGACGAGAACTCATCTCTTACACGGTCACTTCAATGTTTTTTAAACTTATTTAAACTCCGGACTTCTTTTGTGTTCAGTATGCAGCATTCCAAGCGACGTCATCAATTTCCAACATGTTCTGACATCATTTGTTGTTTTTTGGTCATTTACCTCATTGTTTAGAGAGCTAAATGACCGTGAAATTGAAAATCACTACAAAATGAATTCTGAAAATGTTGAAACTTGGCATGGTATCATCATTTCACCCGCATAGCATGTGCGAAAGAGTAGATAGGGTCATGGCAAAAACTGGACGCACTTCGTGTACAAACTGGACAAACCCTTTCGGAGTATTAGGGTTTCGGACGAGAACTCATCTGTTACATGGGCACTTCAATGTTTTTTAAACTTATTTGAACTCCGGACTTCTTTTGTGTTCAGTATGCAGCATTCAAAGCCACCTCATCAATTCCCAACATGTTCT
>NW_021292277.1:0-812 GCF_002162155.2 Triticum dicoccoides
ACAAATAATATATCAAAAAATTAAGAAAAATAAAACTAATTCAATTCAAAATGTTAAAAATACAAATAATATATCAAAAAATTCATAAAAATAAAACTAATTCAATTCAATATGTTAAAAACACAAATATTATATCAAAAAATTCAGAAAAATAAAACTAATTCAATTCAAAATTCTAAAAATACAAATAATATATCAAAAAATTAAGAAAAATAAAACTAATTCAATTCAAAATGTTAAAAATACAAATAATATATCAAAAAATTCAGAAAAATAAAACTAATTCAATTCAAAATTTTATACGCCTAGGCAGGAGTATAACTAAATCACTCCAAATTTCATGTATCATCAGTGGTATCTCGAATCATTCGAAAATGGACACCAAACACATCACGGGTAATATAATTCACATGATCCATTCAACAAAGTTTGGTACAATATATTATTACACATCATTTCTTCCCTTGTGTCCCTGCTTGCTTACGATTGTGCCGTATCCATGGAGCATCCTCATCATTTAACTTAATGCTTGGGTCGGTGTTCACTTTGAAGGGCGGAATTTCAGCAAACATATTATAATCTTCTGACATGTCTGTCTTGTCCTCCACTCCCACGATGTTTCTTTTCCCTGAAAGAACAATGTGGCGCTTTGGATCATCGCATGATGTACTGATCGTTTTCTTATCTTTCCGTTTCCTCGGTTTGCTACTCATGTCCTTCACATAGAAAACCTGAGCGACATCTTTCGCTAGGACGAATGGTTCGTCAAGGTAACCAAGATTGTTGAAATCCACCATTGTCATTCCGTATTG
>NW_021292278.1:0-2402 GCF_002162155.2 Triticum dicoccoides
TAGAGCTTTCCACCAGCCATATATGCATGTAGTATAGCCTATTCTTTCATTACTCTCTATGTGTTACATTGCCAGCATATTCCATGTGCTGACCCGTTTTCGGGCTGCAACTTTTCATGTTGCAGACTTTTCAGACGACGAGTAAGTGGTACGTTAGGGTTACGATTTCCTATACTCAACTTTGCCGTTGGTGTTGATGGGAATCCACAACCTTGTTGCTTCCGCTATATTTTGGATTGAGGTAATAGTATTTACGTTACTTTATACATGTGATTTACCTCTGTTATAAATCCTTCGAGTACTGTGTGTGTCAGCATACTGATCCAGGGATGACACATAAGCACAGAGACTTGATCCATTCGGGTCGGGTCGCTACAAGATGGTATCAGAGCACATGTTGACTGTAGGACGTGACCCTAGAAACTGGCAAGCCAATAGCAAAGATTTTTCTCTACAACTTTCCCTTTCAAAAGATCTTTTTACCTCTCTTCTCTTCTGAGTTTATTCAAATATTCCCTTTTTAGTGAGACCATACCCCTTTTCCCTTTTGACCACTCGAAGATTTGACTGATGAGACCACTCCAAGGAGACAAGATATCGGACAACTAAGACCATTTGGAATGAAGAGGATTTTACCGTGTAAATGGAAACTACAACTGTTGAAGACTCCGAAGACTTGGAGAATTTGAAGGCTCTGAAGAATTCCCAAATTTGTATGACCCAGGAAGGCTACCTTTATGGAACCTGGTAGACTATGGAAGTTATCAATACCGAGATCAAGGTGTATCGGAGAAAGACCGGAGCATGGAGAGTTAGTAACTCAAAGTTTTGTCAAGAGAACCCTAAGGCAGGAGTTATTAACTCATGGAAATGACAAGAGCAAAAAAAAACAAAAAAAAACACGGCTATCCATGATGTTATCGCCCGCCTATGCTATTGTCACCGTGCGGAGTTAAAGCATGCAGATGCATGGAAGGATTGGATGGTAGAAAGCTGATGGAGCATCTATATGCAAACGTGGAGTGTTAACCTTAGCTGGTGTATTCACCAGGATCTGGAGTGTTACATCAGGAAGTTAAGATGGACCTACAAGAAGCAATATTTGACAATAAGGCAATTGGTGAAGAACTCAGGACCCAGAAGTTGAAAGTAGACAAGATGAAGGAGCAAAACATCGAGATACCGGAGATTTGACAATAACTGAAGGACAGTAGGATCATGGATCATGTCAAGGATGTTGAAACCGGCAGTTGGAACGTAACTCCAGAAATATTGAAGGACGTCGCGAGAGACTTCGCGTCAACAGAGATGATCTGGCAAAAGAACTTGAGCAGGACAAGCACGATTGGAAGAAGCCATCGGAGACATGAACATGACTTGAAGAGTTTGGAGACGTTGAAGATTCATTGACCTTTAGAAGACCAAACCCCTATTATATACCTACGTTAGATGCGACGTTTGTGAGCTGTCATTTGTTTGATGTTTTTTTCGACAGCCACAACAAAATCTGTCTTTTCAAAACTTTTGCTTGTATTGTGTGCATTCCTCTTTCTTGATCTCTCTTACCTCACCCCAAACCCTTGAACCCAATAGAGGATGAATGGCGATGAGCTTGTATTTTCTGGACCGATGAGTCAATTGGAGACAGACCGATGGATTCAGAACATGGAGGATCATATGGAGAACAACCCTATAGTCGGAAAGGATATGGCCCAGCATGCTCTTCAATGCTTTGAAAGAGGTGCTGCTACTTGGTGGAGGATGTACCAAACCATCAATGGATGGCAAGGAGTAACCACTTGGAAAGAATTTAAGTTGACCTTGCTAAAGTCTCAGTTTGTGTCCCAGAAGTTGAAGCCTTATGGAAAGGATATGAAGAAACCATGTGCATGCAAGATTTGTGGAGACATCGGACACACCCATAAGGAACACAAGGATGAATGCCCTAATTGTGAAGGAAGTCACCCAACTGAAGAATGCCCAACTAGACAGATTACTTGTTTCTTGTGTCAAGGGACTACCCACTACCCTGCTCAGTGTCACATTTACCCCATGGTACAACGAACCATCCAGCTGAAGGAAGAAGCAATGAAAGGAGCTCTCATGGAAGGTTTAGAAGAACCTGTGATGAAGAAAGAGGTGGAGGACACACCCAAAGAAGAGCCAATTAGACCCTGCACTAAGTCATGCTATTCATGTGGAGAAGAAGGACACATCTCCCAGAATTGTATGAACGGGAATCTAGTAGAATTCCCGACAGAGGAAGTAGAATATGACCCACGGGAAATAGAAGCCATGATTGGAATGGAAAGGTCCAGGAAGAGAAGTAGGTTGGATTCGAGGAACAACCCAATTTCCACAAAGAAAGACCTGAGTCATATCACATGTTTCAGGTGCAAAAA
>NW_021292279.1:0-1304 GCF_002162155.2 Triticum dicoccoides
GACCACCCCACGCCGTCTCACCGTGTCCAGGAGCTCCGCCGCTGTCCACTTCATCGAGCAGCCGAGCCCCGAGCGCTCGCAACGCCCGAGACCACCGCACCGACCTCGCCCGAGCTCACCGTCGCCGGAGATCCCCTTCAACGCCGTCGTCGCTCCGGTCCATCTCCGGCCGCACCAAGGACTCCGTCGCACTCACTGTGAGCTTAGCCATCTTCCCCTCCCTTCCGTTCTTGCTCCCGAGCCGTGTAGCAACCTCCCGGAGCTCAACCGCACCCACCGCCGTGGACCTCGTCGCCGACGTGCTCCCGGCCATCCTCCGGCCACAAGATGGTGTCCATCTTGCTCACCGCGTTCCACAGCACCTAGCTAGCCACTCCACGAGCCTCACCGAACCCTCTAGCACCAAGTTCACCTCCGACCGAACCTCGGTGGCCGCCAAAGTCGTCGTCGGCGTCGACTCCGGCCACCCCGACCCCAACGGGCTCCGCCAAGAGCTGCGGGTTGTCCTCAGCTCCACTCCGGTGGCCTCCGCGGTCCATTTGGTGGCCGAAATGGCCAAAACCACTCCCGCCGCCGCGTCGGGCTCGCCGGCGGCTAAACGCCGGCAGCCGACACTGACTTTGACCACGGATGGGCCCTGGTTGACTCCCCTGAGTCAATGACAGGTGGGGCCCAGCCCTACTAATTAAACAGGATTAGTTTTAATTAAGTTTTAATTAAAATAATCACCCTGACATGCGGGACCCACTGTCAGGTTTGACCTGGACCAGTTCCGTTGACCTGCTGACGTCACACCGACGTCAGGCTGACGCATTAATTGATTTTCTGGATTTAAATTAAATCAGGAAATTCCAGAATATTATTTAAACTTCAAAAATTCATAACTTTTATTCTGTAACTCCAAATTGGACAAATTATATATGAAAAATGATCAGAAAAATCCAATCTATCCATCTGTACTATTTTCATGCATGATCAAACAAGTTAAATTGATGTTTTAAGCAGAACAAGGAAAAGCACTTTAAAAGGCCATATTTGAATTTGAAATTTGAATCTTTGATTCAAATTTGTTCAAACCCTTCTGGCTTTAGTTGCATTAGCCCAACACACTCATATTGCCATGTTTCATGCATGCATCATATTGTTGCACATTGTTTGGTGATGCTTGTGTATCGATGCCCTTTGCGACAGGTTCTGTCCCCGAGGAGTACCGTGATTACCCTAACGAAGAACCGTATCCGTGCATCGAACCATCAGGCAAGCAACCAACCATTTGATCATATCGATACAATCCCATGTCCTCG
>NW_021292280.1:0-1735 GCF_002162155.2 Triticum dicoccoides
TTGGAGGCGGCGCTGTGGAGCTGTGCGACGCAGTCGGCGCCATGGAGATCGGCGGCGAGGGGCACGCTGAAGGCGCCGGTGCCGTCGAGGGCACCCACCGCCTTGCTCTCGTACTCGCCGTCGATGTTCTTGCATTTGATCGCCACCTGGAGACCTGAAGTACGTTGACGGCAGGAGGACAACCATGAGCCGATCTTCATCTATATATGTGTGTGTGCATCGTAAATTTGTAATACGTACGTATCTTGATAGCTTACCCTTGAAGGCTTCCTCAGCCTTGATGTTCTTCCTGGTGCAGTCGGCGCACTTGGCCAGGCCGACGACGACTGACGCTGCCTCGGCGTTGGCGACGGCGATCGCCAGCAGGACGGCGAGGACAAGTGCTCTCGGAGCTGCCATGCCTGAACCTCTGAATCGCACTGCCACTTGCTTGGCTGTGTGAAGTGGCTGATGGATGAATGGATGTAACAGGCGACGCATGGCTTTTATAGGCCTCCGCATTGATCGGCACAGCTCGATGGGTGATCTGGCTGCATGCACAGTGACCGGCGACGTGATGCGTGACAACGAGAGGCCGGCTAACTCACCGAAATTTCAGATGGCGAGTTAAATACCGCGCCCGCTGCATGATCGGATCGGCCGGTGCGTGTGCCTCCACGTCGCTGTTGGTGATGGACCTGGTTCGGTGTTGGAGTACGTAGGTAGGCACCAGCAACGTCTCTCGGCATGCACATGCATTTGCGTGTGTGCATGCATGCATGCAGCGTAAGTTAGAAGTAGTAGTACTACCCTGTTTGCTGGTGGTAAACTGGTGTTGGACCGACATCACATAATTGCTGCAGAGTGCATGACTGCATGCCCATTTGGGGAGCAGTGAGCTTGCGGTGAACTGCAAAAACGGCTTGCATCAAGTTGCATAGGGACTAGAATGTTACATATGAGCAGTTTCTAATTATGTTTAATCAAAGAAAAAACAGATAGAAGATGATCAACATAGTGACACAATATTCAAACAATAGAAGTTTTTTTGAACACAGTACAGACGCAGACACTCATGCATACATACGCACATACACTCACTCATATAAACGCATGGATGCACACCCTACCCCTATGAGCACTTGCGAGAGACTGAGCCGGCACATCATCTTGAGTTTGACGCCATAGTTATAGACGGAAACATCTCCTCCCACTAAAATAAATTTAGAAAAATGCAAGCATCAGTGTTAAGTTTAGAACTTAAACTCTGATGGGCTAGGGATACCGCTTCCTCATAACCATGCGACCACATATTGGTTCGCTCGAACAAGAGAAGTTGGTAAGAAAAACAGAGATGCTATTTGATAGGTACGATAAACATGGCATGTCCAGATCGAATACTAATAGAGTAAGCAACCGGGACTAATACTTAATAGAAGGGGGGAAATAACAAATGATGTGGCAGATGAAGAAGCATTCGTAGTCAGCACACAAAATCCTGCCGATCACAATAGACGGGTGGAGGGATGGCGTGGAGGGATGGGGACTCGTGTCGGGAAAGTAGTCTTTGTTGTATACCGCAATGTCGGTAGCGCGAGAGCTCTCCCCCAAAATCCTGATCTCCTCTCTCTCATACATGATAACAATAGACGGGTTCCGGAGTCCTGTTGTTCCACATCGTGGTGCATGAGGAAAAGTGGAATGGGAAAGACATAGGCGGCGCAAAGATATGGAACCGAAGGATGGTCCCATGCAC
>NW_021292281.1:0-1810 GCF_002162155.2 Triticum dicoccoides
TGTTGCTGATTTGTCCTTTCGTGAAATTATTCGCTTGCATGGTGTGCCAAATACTATTGTTTCAGATCGTGATACTAAATTTCTTAGCCACTTTTGGAGATGTTTATGGGCTAAGTTGGGGACTAAACTGCTTTTTAGTACTACTTGTCACCCCCAAACTGATGGACAAACTGAAGTAGTCAATAGAACGTTGTCTACTATGCTTAGGGCTGTTTTGAAGAATAATAAGAAAATATGGGAGGAATGCTTGCCTCATATTGAATTTGCTTATAATCGTTCATTGCATTCTACTACTAAGATGTGCCCTTTTGAAGTTGTGTATGGTTTCCTACCTCGTGCACCTATTGATTTGTTGCCTCTTCCATCTTCGGAGAAGGTTAATTTTGATGCTAAACAACGTGCTGAATTGATTTTAAAAATGCATGAGTTAACTAACGAAAACATTGAGCGTATGAATGCTAAATATAAACTTGCTGGAGATAAGGGTAGAAAACATGTTGTGTTTGCACCTGGAGATCTTGTTTGGTTACATTTGCGTAAGGATAGATTTCCTGATTTGCGCAAATCAAAGCTAATGCCACGTGCTGATGGTCCCTTTAAGGTGTTAGAGAAAATAAATGATAATGCATATAAACTTGAGTTGCCTGCAGATTTTGGGGTTAGTCCCCCTTTTAACATTGCAGATTTGAAGCATTATGTGGGTGAGGAAGTGATGAGGACATCAATACAATTGTTACACCCACAGCCCCTGCTGCTATACATACTGGACCAATTACTAGAGCTCGTGCACGCCAACTAAATTACCAGGTACTTTCGTTTCTTGGTAATGATTCTAATGTTCATGAGAATATGATGCTGCCTAAATTGGATACATTTGTTTTACTTACAAATGAAGGGCCTAGCTTGGAGAAGGATGAACATTGGAGCAAGAACAAGCATGGAGATGATGGCATGCGCAAGGGGAACAAGAACGGAGTTACAAGTGATGATTTCAGGACTTTGAAGCCACCATAATGGGTGCATGAAGCCTTGGACGAAATATACAAGATGCCACTTCATAAATTTCGTCCCGAGGCTATTTTAGGTGCTGCGTCACCTTATTATTGGGCCAGGCCCATGTAATTTCGAAATACATAAGTATAGGCTATTTTTAGAGTCCGTATGTGTGGGGAAACAAGAGATAGGGTTGATTTCGGACCCCTCCACCAAGGGCCACGAAATTCCCCCCCTCTTCCTCCATATATACAGCCCTTAGGGCATCGTTTAGACTTTGGGTTTTGTTTAGATTAAAAGTTCACCATAGCTGCAACTTCGCGTACTTCGTTTGTGTTCAACGACCAGACAAAGGTGTCACAGAACCCCACCTTGATCAATAAAGCTTTCATCTTATATTCGCAATATCCAGGTTGCAATCTTAGTTTCTTGCTTGTTCTTCGTTTGCTCGCAGGAAACAGACCCTCGTGGTCAGGTTGATCGTGCTCCGGCGTGGTCAATAACCTCTCGGAGTTGGTTTAGCGATTGCTAAGGCGCGACGTCCTCGCACGTTCGTAGTCGGATCGTCAAAGTCGACTTCCACCAAAGCGATATCCATCATCTCATCGAAAGATCGGGACCCTCGCCTCTATCAAGTGGTATCAGATTTCCAGGTTGCTCGGTGAGATTTTACAGTTTTTCGTAGTTTAGATCGAGTCTGTTCTTCATACCTACAGTCCACGAAAAAGCCACAAAAAAAATTAGGGTTAGTTCATCATATCCGAACCAATCTGAGCCTTTGCATAATCTTTTTAGGGTTTTGCTTTGTTGAATTTGC
>NW_021292282.1:0-1624 GCF_002162155.2 Triticum dicoccoides
TCAGCTACTACCATACATTGGGCCCTGAAATATGACCCCGCTCGACTTCTTATTCACCCTAGTCCTCTGTCCAGGAGTTGCAAGTAGTTTCTGGTGTTTGTAGTATGCTGGAGGCCGTGGACAGCGCTGACCGTAGGGGTGGGCTGTGATGCGGTAGGCACGTGGCCGGGTAAACCGGGCACCCGTTTGGTGTCACGGAACCCTGTTCACATCGTTTGGGGCTGTGAGCGAAACTCCGGCCGGATCTCCTCATGGATGGAACCCGAATAGGCGATAAACCTGGACTAGAGACTTGAGTGTTTAGGTAGGTCGTGGTCTACACCCACGTCGGCTTTCGCTTGAAGTCTGCCGAGCACATGTCGTGTGCAAACGCTAAGTGGTGGAAACATGTATGAAGAAGTACACCCCTGCAGGGTTAACATCATCTATTCGAATAGCCGTGTCCGCGGTAAAGGACTTCTGGGTTGCTTATATTAGTTCATAGACAAGTGAAAGTGGATACTCTAAAATACGCAAGATAAGCGTGAGTGCTATGGATGGCGTTCTCGTAGGGAGACGGGAGCGAATCCATAGTGGTGTATTGATATGGTGAATATGTGGACTCGTGTGCGCCACCTCAAAAGAGTTACTTGCAGTCATAGTTCAGGATAGCCACCGAGTCAAAGCTGGCTTGCTGCAGTTAAACCCCACCATCCCCTTTGTTGATAATGATGCATTTGTAGTTAGTTCTGATGTAAGTCTTGCTGGGTACAATTGTACTCACGTTTGCCTATTTTATGTTTTTGCAGAGACACTTCGGTCTCACTATTAGTTCCACGTGGTCTTCGACGTTTAGCTTGTTACCTCAGCTACGATCTTGAGCCCTCGGCAGGATCTGGTAGATAGTCAGGCTTCTCAGCCTTTTTCATTTATAGATGTCTGTACTCAGACATGATAGCTTCCGTTTGTGCTTTGTTTTGTATGCTCTGAATGTTGGGTCATGAGACCCAGGTTTGTAATATCTCGCTCCCCGGAGCCTATTGAATAAACTACTTGAGACGTAGAGTCATTTTGTGATGCCATGTTGTATTGCACATATCGAGCATATTGTGTGTATGTTATTGAAATGCTTGGTATGTGTGGGATCTGACCATCTAGTTGTTTATCTTTAGTAGCCTCTCTTACCGGGAAATGTCTCCTAGTGTTTCCACCGAGCCATGGTAGCTTGCTACTGCTCCGGAACACTTAGGCTGGCCGGCATGTGTCCTTCTTCGTTCCTGTGTCTGTCCCTTCGGGGAAATGTCACGCGATGAATACCGGAGTCCTGTTAGCCCGCTACAGCCCGGTTCGCCGGAGTCCTGCTAGCCCAGTGCTACAGCCTGGATTCACTCGCTGATGACCGACACGTTCGATGCTGGGTCATGGATGCCTGTCCCTGTAAGTCTGTGCCGCTTTGGGTTTACGACTAGCCATGTCAGCCCGGGCTCCTTATCATATGGATGCTAGCGACACTGTCATATACGTGTGCCAAAAGGCGCAAACGGTCCCGGGCAAAGGTAAGGCGACACCCGTGGGAATACCGTGCGTGAGGCCGCAAAGTGATATGAGGTGTTACATGCTAGATCGATGTGGCATTGAGTCGGGG
>NW_021292283.1:0-934 GCF_002162155.2 Triticum dicoccoides
TGATCTTCTCCACAATGCTCCTCGAGTTGAGATCTACAACGAAGCAGAAGCTGAACAAGCGCGGCAGGACGCAGTCGACCTTTTAGAGGAAGAAAGGGAGATGGCTCTGATCCGGTCGACCATCTACCAACAAGATTTGCGTCGTTTCCACGCCAGAAATGTGAGAGGTCGAGCCTTCCAGGAAGGAGATTTAGTTCTCCGAGTGGATCAGCACAAACCACACAAGCTTGCTCCTTCTTGGGAAGGTCCCTTCATCGTCACCAAGGTTCTCCACAACGGGGCGTACCGTCTTTACAACGTCTAGCATAATATCGACGAGCCCCGAGCTTGGAACGCGGAACTACTCCGCCCATTTTACACTTAAGTTTTATCACTCGGATGAGTTGCAATAAAGTACTTCTGTAGTTCATGGACCTCAAAATAATAGTGTCATAGTTCCTCCATAATTTTTGTCACTTTTTATTTTTGTCCAATAAAATTACCCCTCAGTGGGTGACTTAGTCGCGAATCCGTTTCGCCTAAGTTTGTAAAAATCCTACCGAGTGGTGAGCCAGACTCCCACTCGGAGGCTTAGCTGCGAATCCGTTTCGCCTAAGTTATCGAAATCCTACCGAGTGCTAAGCCAGACTTCCACTCGGGGGCTTAGCTGCAGCCCTGTGCTCGCCTAAGTTGTAAAAAATCCTACCGAGTGAAGAGCAAGCCTCTCACTCGGGGGCTTAGCTGCAGTCCAAGCACTCGCCTAAGATATCAAAATCCTACCGAGTGGAGAGCAAACCTCTCACTCGGAGGCTTAGCTGCAGTCCAAGTACTCGCCTAAGTTATCAAAATCCTACCGAGTGGAGAGCAAGCCTCTCACTCGGGAGCTTAGCTGCAGTCCAAGCACTCGCCTAAGTTATCAAAATCCTACCGAGTGAAGAGCAAACCTCTCACTCGG
>NW_021292284.1:0-754 GCF_002162155.2 Triticum dicoccoides
TTTGGCCAGTTCTGGCCCATTTCTTGGATTACTCACTGTTTTGGGGTCCCGGAGCGATTTCTATAGTTGTTGAACCCCAAGGTGCGCTTACGTGTCGGTCATCAACACTGGCAGTTTTGGCCGATTTTGGGCCGTTTCATGGACTATTACTCACTGTTTTGGGGTCCCGAAGTGGTTTCCATGGTTAACGAACCATGTGGTGCGTTTATATGTCGGTCATCAACACTGACAGTTTAGGCCGATTCTGGCCCGTTTCATTGATTATTACTCACCGTTTTCGGGTAACAAAGCAATTTCCATAATTGTTGAACCCCAAGGTCCGCTTACGTGTCGGTCATCCACACTGGCAGTTTTGGCCAATTGTGGCCCATTTCATGGACTATTACTCATTGTTTTGGGGTCCTGGGGTGGTTTCCATGGTTAACGAACCCTGTGGTGCATTTATGTGTCAGTCATCAACACTCGCAGTTTTGGCCGATTCTGACCCGTATCTTGGATTATTACTCACTGTTTTGGGGTCCCGAAGAGATTTCCATAGTTGTTGAAGCCCAAGGTGCGCTTACGTGTCGGTCATCAAGACTGGCAGTTTTGGCCGATTCTGGCCCGTTTCATGGACTACCACTCACTATTTCGGGGTCCCGGAGTGGTTTCCATGGTTAATGAACCCTGTGGTGCGTTTACGTGTCGGTCATCAACACTGGCAGCTTTGGCCAGTTCTGGCCCATTTCTTGGATTACTCACTGTTTTGGGGTCC
>NW_021292285.1:0-4158 GCF_002162155.2 Triticum dicoccoides
GGCAGAGCCTAATAGCAACAGGATGCAGAGGAGGCTTCTCTGGATTGCGCCAGTGTATAACACATTAAAAGCTGCAAGAAGAAAACCACGGATCAATAATTCAACATTAAACTATTTAAGGGAATTTAGCTTACGTAACAAATACAAATACTACATACTCTAGCAGTATTGAAGTGGAGTCCAAAAATCAAAAAGTCAAGCAACAAGATCATGATGAAGCAGTAAGAGAACAATGTATTCATAGTCATAACCATCAAAATCAGGTGGGGATAGCATGCATCTTGCTTGTGTAGAGAGTGTTCAATAATATACTGAATAAAATACTGAACATTGATATAATGATTACAAAAATCTTCCTGCTATGGAGGTCAAGCTAGATACAAACTCCTTTTCTGCAGTATCTAATGGATTCTATCCATGGATGGTACTCAAAGTGTGGACAACAGGACACCAGGCTCCCTTTTTTTTGTAACAAAGCAGATAAGGGTAACCAAACTAAAGCATGGCCACAACATGATACGCAATGAACTTCTCTATTTGACAGATAACATGCGAGCATGATTTTTACGCTGAGACGGAGCAGATGATTGTGGGAGCTTTGCATCGGGATGTCAACAACTTGGTGACCACTGAAGGCAGAGGCTAGCGGGAGAGCAAGCGGCATGTGGCTGGAGGAAGAAGGAGCTACAACACATGAGAGTAGGCGGAGGTGGCTCCAGTAGAGATGTCACGAGCAGGGGTCGGCGGTCGTGAGAGACGATGTTTGCATAATTCAACACGCCGCCACCACAACTTCTTCCCTGTGGTGCAAAATTCAAAACAATGAGATCAATCTTTTTATAGAGGACAAAGCCAGAGCTAGATGCACCACAGATTAGAGAGAGGGAACAACAAATTACAAAGGTGGTTATGTAGTAATATGATAAAATATGACAGTTTCAACCAGTGGGCGGTTCTTGTATTATTTATTAGCTGGCTACTTTTTTTCACCGCTTATTGATGTGATGGTTATCTCAGCTTACTCATAAATAACAGGGGTGTAATTTCGTACAAAAAGGTGTTGGTAGGATGACAATCTCTTTGGAATATTTTGTTCAACTAATGTTTTTTTATTCTTCTCACTCAGGATAAAGCGATTGGACGAGGCGTGCCTTGAGAGTATCAACAATACAATAGAACATACATCCAGTCATGGATTCTTCAGGGTTAGTCTTCCCATACTTTTTTTCATTTGAATCTTTATAAAAACCTACATACTTGTTTAAATTAATTGGTTATTTTACGTTTTAATAACCTCTAGTTCAAGAAGCAAACTCTGACCATGCCAAATAAGCCGAAACGTATCGCATGCTATTAGCTTTTCATTCTGAACCGAATCAAGAACAACAAGAATGGCTACTCCTGCTCATATATAATATATTGATGAATCTGTATTAGCAAGCGCCAAAAGAGAAGGTGCACTTTCGAAACAAAGGTAGATTTTTACTTGTGTGTGCACCCGTTTTAATGGCGTGTCACAATATCACTGGTGCATAGGAGGCATGTGTGTTGTTCATGCTGAATGGCCACGGTGCATCTGAAACACAGGCTTCTCGATGTCCGGCATGTGCATAAATACATGACTATACCCGCTGCCATTAAACTCATCTAGGAGCTCATCCACCACAAAGATTAGGATTTTGTCCTTGACACAAATACCATGAATCATTTTTGCTTCTTGATAATATGGACCCAGGGAACTTCCAATTGCAATGGTGTTTGATGCCGCATATAGCATGTTGTCGCACTGAAGTTGAATCTCATCCTTCTAGACAGTTAACAGTGTGGTTCTCTATAGAGTTTTAACAAACAAAATATCTTATCTTTGGCTTAAGGCCCAGGCTAAGGGATATCTTGTCTCTAACTGACAACTAACTAACTTGAATGATACTATTTCTAACTTCAAGATAACAGAGATTACATCCCTTAATTGGAGCCAACTAAGGCTTCTTATTCCCTGTGCTAGTGAGAACTACACCTTATAGTTGGAACAGAGGGGGTATTAAGCATTGTTTTCTAGTTGTCTGTCTTCAGCATGTCTACATTGGTACTGCCTAATATGCTAAGATAGGCTCTATGGAATTGGTTGGGAAAAACTTCGAACTCGCTGCACTTAAAATTCCCTACTGCAGCATATTTTGTATACTTATACATGGTTCTCATGCTACTGCCACATTTGATGTGTCCAAGCAATTTCAGGAATATTTAGACACTTACCCTTTCACATGTGACCTTCTAACCTTATATATTTTGCATGTACAACCATATATGTAAATTACCCTACATTATTCAACCTCTTGTATGTTATATGTAAGGTCCATGTGAATGGCAGAGTTGTGAACAAAGCTGGAACGCAAGTATCTGACAAGTCAATCATATAACTCAAGGTTGAAATCCTGAAATATGTATGTAGGTGATGCTCTAAATAATTAGCTATATTTAGTTCCATTCTCCTATTTGAAAGTAATAGTAACATCAGGTTCACAAAGTTCACAATTGTATCGTTTCTTGTGACCAAATTCAGGGTTGGGCATAAGCTTGAGGCAGCTGTCAAAGAATTTGGAGTTGACTGTGATGGAAAGATAGCCCGTGATCCAGCGCTGTCTACAGGTGGTTTTACCTAATGCTTACTTCAGCATGAGGAAATTCAGAAAACTATTCAATTCATGAACTCCAATGGATAAATCTACCCAAAAATTTCAGCACATGGTTTCCAATTCAAAAGATCAAACACAGCAAACTGGTTGTTTAGCCCAGCACTAAAAATCAAACTCACCTCTATCAAATCTCAGGCTAGCGTACTCCTTATAAAAGGCTGAAGTTTAGTGGTGTTTTTCTATGCCAGCCAATGTTAGGTAATGGATTTTGTTAATGTTTCCTATGGTGATGATTTTGGAGTTGCATATATTGTTTCTTCTAGATACGCGCTAAGTCTTCAATTATCATGTATTGTATTTTTTTTTCTGCATTTCTGCATTAAACAATGGTACGGCTTTGACTATTTTCCTATACATATCACATTGACAGAACCATGCCTGAAAGAGTAATATCTTCAAGCGATGAAACTTTGAATGGAACAACAGCTTGCAAATTATATGTTAGTGGAGATCCACCAGAGATAAAATTGTTTATTTTGGGTCTACATGTTGTCAGCTAAAAACTGTTTTCACTGAATTAGTAGATCTAAACCTTGATCGTACTTTTGTTTCTTTGTAGTAGCCCCAGACTGAACCATACTTCCACAAATATACCTCTGTGACATATTCAAAAGCCAACTAAACATAAACAATCAAACTTCTAATTAGTAAATAACAAAGGAGTATAATTCCGTCGTTCCATAAATAACCATTGCAAACGGCTATAACTTCTACAATGTCGTAATTATTTTGAACATTTATAAGTTTCCGTAACATATGTACGTGGTTGATGTTATTTTCATATTTATTCCGGAACAAAAAGATGCAATTCCATCACGATTAGTTTGAGAATATACTCCAATTTGTTCCAATCGAAACTAAAATATTACTACAACCATTTAAGAACAGTTCAATGGAAAACTGATGTCAAGTCTAAGAGCATGTACTGTAGTGATCCACAATTACTATTTCTGTTTACAATTGTTTGTAATTTCATTGTTGTCCCAAAATATGAATATACAAACACTGTTGAAAGACATTTACTATGCCATCTTACTATTCTCGGCCGTTCGTGTAAGTACATCAGTTTAATCTGTTTGTATATTATTTGTAGAACCTTATTGACGTAGCTAGATTTAAAGTTTCCATTGGGGCGATCAAGAACCCTGATCAAGTGGATTTAAATGTGCAGTTGTTTCGTCGCTATGAGGGTCTGGTGTTTGACGACCACCCCGTGCGTTCATGCAAACGAGACATTGCAAACGATATTTAATTTGGTGCAACATAACTCCCGACAAGCATCAACGTCTGCCATTAGGGCGAGCAAGAACCCTGATCCTCCTCCGTCAGCCACTACCGCGAGCAAGAACCTTGATCCTTCACCTACGGGTTGACGGTAAGTTTTGCCTAGTGCTTTTCTTAATTAGCTCCAAAATGACCTATTTAACCTAGGATAGCTCTAAAATGACCTATACTTCGCATT
>NW_021292286.1:0-4157 GCF_002162155.2 Triticum dicoccoides
GGCAGAGCCTAATAGCAACAGGATGCAGAGGAGGCTTCTCTGGATTGCGCCAGTGTATAACACATTAAAAGCTGCAAGAAGAAAACCACGGATCAATAATTCAACATTAAACTATTTAAGGGAATTTAGCTTACGTAACAAATACAAATACTACATACTCTAGCAGTATTGAAGTGGAGTCCAAAAATCAAAAAGTCAAGCAACAAGATCATGATGAAGCAGTAAGAGAACAATGTATTCATAGTCATAACCATCAAAATCAGGTGGGGATAGCATGCATCTTGCTTGTGTAGAGAGTGTTCAATAATATACTGAATAAAATACTGAACATTGATATAATGATTACAAAAATCTTCCTGCTATGGAGGTCAAGCTAGATACAAACTCCTTTTCTGCAGTATCTAATGGATTCTATCCATGGATGGTACTCAAAGTGTGGACAACAGGACACCAGGCTCCCTTTTTTTTGTAACAAAGCAGATAAGGGTAACCAAACTAAAGCATGGCCACAACATGATACGCAATGAACTTCTCTATTTGACAGATAACATGCGAGCATGATTTTTACGCTGAGACGGAGCAGATGATTGTGGGAGCTTTGCATCGGGATGTCAACAACTTGGTGACCACTGAAGGCAGAGGCTAGCGGGAGAGCAAGCGGCATGTGGCTGGAGGAAGAAGGAGCTACAACACATGAGAGTAGGCGGAGGTGGCTCCAGTAGAGATGTCACGAGCAGGGGTCGGCGGTCGTGAGAGACGATGTTTGCATAATTCAACACGCCGCCACCACAACTTCTTCCCTGTGGTGCAAAATTCAAAACAATGAGATCAATCTTTTTATAGAGGACAAAGCCAGAGCTAGATGCACCACAGATTAGAGAGAGGGAACAACAAATTACAAAGGTGGTTATGTAGTAATATGATAAAATATGACAGTTTCAACCAGTGGGCGGTTCTTGTATTATTTATTAGCTGGCTACTTTTTTTCACCGCTTATTGATGTGATGGTTATCTCAGCTTACTCATAAATAACAGGGGTGTAATTTCGTACAAAAAGGTGTTGGTAGGATGACAATCTCTTTGGAATATTTTGTTCAACTAATGTTTTTTTATTCTTCTCACTCAGGATAAAGCGATTGGACGAGGCGTGCCTTGAGAGTATCAACAATACAATAGAACATACATCCAGTCATGGATTCTTCAGGGTTAGTCTTCCCATACTTTTTTCATTTGAATCTTTATAAAAACCTACATACTTGTTTAAATTAATTGGTTATTTTACGTTTTAATAACCTCTAGTTCAAGAAGCAAACTCTGACCATGCCAAATAAGCCGAAACGTATCGCATGCTATTAGCTTTTCATTCTGAACCGAATCAAGAACAACAAGAATGGCTACTCCTGCTCATATATAATATATTGATGAATCTGTATTAGCAAGCGCCAAAAGAGAAGGTGCACTTTCGAAACAAAGGTAGATTTTTACTTGTGTGTGCACCCGTTTTAATGGCGTGTCACAATATCACTGGTGCATAGGAGGCATGTGTGTTGTTCATGCTGAATGGCCATGGTGCATCTGAAACACAGGCTTCTCGATGTCCGGCATGTGCATAAATACATGACTATACCCGCTGCCATTAAACTCATCTAGGAGCTCATCCACCACAAAGATTAGGATTTTGTCCTTGACACAAATACCATGAATCGTTTTTGCTTCTTGATAATATGGACCCAGGGAACTTCCAATTGCAATGGTGTTTGATGCCGCATATAGCATGTTGTCGCACTGAAGTTGAATCTCATCCTTCTAGACAGTTAACAGTGTGGTTCTCTATAGAGTTTTAACAAACAAAATATCTTATCTTTGGCTTAAGGCCCAGGCTAAGGGATATCTTGTCTCTAACTGACAACTAACTAACTTGAATGATACTATTTCTAACTTCAAGATAACAGAGATTACATCCCTTAATTGGAGCCAACTAAGGCTTCTTATTCCCTGTGCTAGTGAGAACTACACCTTATAGTTGGAACAGAGGGGGTATTAAGCATTGTTTTCTAGTTGTCTGTCTTCAGCATGTCTACATTGGTACTGCCTAATATGCTAAGATAGGCTCTATGGAATTGGTTGGGAAAAACTTCGAACTCGCTGCACTTAAAATTCCCTACTGCAGCATATTTTGTATACTTATACATGGTTCTCATGCTACTGCCACATTTGATGTGTCCAAGCAATTTCAGGAATATTTAGACACTTACCCTTTCACATGTGACCTTCTAACCTTATATATTTTGCATGTACAACCATATATGTAAATTACCCTACATTATTCAACCTCTTGTATGTTATATGTAAGGTCCATGTGAATGGCAGAGTTGTGAACAAAGCTGGAACGCAAGTATCTGACAAGTCAATCATATAACTCAAGGTTGAAATCCTGAAATATGTATGTAGGTGATGCTCTAAATAATTAGCTATATTTAGTTCCATTCTCCTATTTGAAAGTAATAGTAACATCAGGTTCACAAAGTTCACAATTGTATCGTTTCTTGTGACCAAATTCAGGGTTGGGCATAAGCTTGAGGCAGCTGTCAAAGAATTTGGAGTTGACTGTGATGGAAAGATAGCCCGTGATCCAGCGCTGTCTACAGGTGGTTTTACCTAATGCTTACTTCAGCATGAGGAAATTCAGAAAACTATTCAATTCATGAACTCCAATGGATAAATCTACCCAAAAATTTCAGCACATGGTTTCCAATTCAAAAGATCAAACACAGCAAACTGGTTGTTTAGCCCAGCACTAAAAATCAAACTCACCTCTATCAAATCTCAGGCTAGCGTACTCCTTATAAAAGGCTGAAGTTTAGTGGTGTTTTTCTATGCCAGCCAATGTTAGGTAATGGATTTTGTTAATGTTTCCTATGGTGATGATTTTGGAGTTGCATATATTGTTTCTTCTAGATACGCGCTAAGTCTTCAATTATCATGTATTGTATTTTTTTTTCTGCATTTCTGCATTAAACAATGGTACGGCTTTGACTATTTTCCTATACATATCACATTGACAGAACCATGCCTGAAAGAGTAATATCTTCAAGCGATGAAACTTTGAATGGAACAACAGCTTGCAAATTATATGTTAGTGGAGATCCACCAGAGATAAAATTGTTTATTTTGGGTCTACATGTTGTCAGCTAAAAACTGTTTTCACTGAATTAGTAGATCTAAACCTTGATCGTACTTTTGTTTCTTTGTAGTAGCCCCAGACTGAACCATACTTCCACAAATATACCTCTGTGACATATTCAAAAGCCAACTAAACATAAACAATCAAACTTCTAATTAGTAAATAACAAAGGAGTATAATTCCGTCGTTCCATAAATAACCATTGCAAACGGCTATAACTTCTACAATGTCGTAATTATTTTGAACATTTATAAGTTTCCGTAACATATGTACGTGGTTGATGTTATTTTCATATTTATTCCGGAACAAAAAGATGCAATTCCATCACGATTAGTTTGAGAATATACTCCAATTTGTTCCAATCGAAACTAAAATATTACTACAACCATTTAAGAACAGTTCAATGGAAAACTGATGTCAAGTCTAAGAGCATGTACTGTAGTGATCCACAATTACTATTTCTGTTTACAATTGTTTGTAATTTCATTGTTGTCCCAAAATATGAATATACAAACACTGTTGAAAGACATTTACTATGCCATCTTACTATTCTCGGCCGTTCGTGTAAGTACATCAGTTTAATCTGTTTGTATATTATTTGTAGAACCTTATTGACGTAGCTAGATTTAAAGTTTCCATTGGGGCGATCAAGAACCCTGATCAAGTGGATTTAAATGTGCAGTTGTTTCGTCGCTATGAGGGTCTGGTGTTTGACGACCACCCCGTGCGTTCATGCAAACGAGACATTGCAAACGATATTTAATTTGGTGCAACATAACTCCCGACAAGCATCAACGTCTGCCATTAGGGCGAGCAAGAACCCTGATCCTCCTCCGTCAGCCACTACCGCGAGCAAGAACCTTGATCCTTCACCTACGGGTTGACGGTAAGTTTTGCCTAGTGCTTTTCTTAATTAGCTCCAAAATGACCTATTTAACCTAGGATAGCTCTAAAATGACCTATACTTCGCATT
>NW_021292287.1:0-1519 GCF_002162155.2 Triticum dicoccoides
GGGGGGGTTAAAATAAAGATGACCCTTGAGTCTGCAGAACCCAAGGGAAAGAAAAGGGGTAGGTGGCGAATGGTAAAACCAATGTTGGGCATTGCTGGAGGAGTTTTACTCAAGGCAAACTGTCAAGGGGTTCCCATTATTACCCAACTGCGTAAGGAACGCAAAATCCGGGAACATAACACTGATATGACGGAAACTAGGGCGGCAAGAGTGGAACAAAACACCAGGCATAAGGCCGAGCCTTCCACCCTTTACCAAGTGTATAGATGCATTAATTAAATAAGAGATATTGTGATATCCCAATAAGTAAACATGTTCCAACAAGGAACAAACTTCAATCTTCACCTGCAACTAACAACGCTATAAGAGGGGCTGAGCAAAGCGATAACATAGCCAAACAACGGTTTGCTAGGACATGGTGGGTTAGAGGTTTGACATGGCAATTTGGGAGGCATGATAAGAAAGTGGTAGGCATCGTAGCATAGGCATAGCAAAAGAGCGAGCATCTAGCAAGCAAAGATAGAAGTGATTTCGAGGGTATGGTCATCTTGCCTGAAATCCCGCAAGGAAGAAGAACGAGTCCATGAAGAAGACAAACGGACATAGTCGAACGGGTCCTCACAATCACGACGTTACCGGAACCAACCCGAAGAAGCAACACCGGAAAGAAGCACACAACATAGTAAACAACCACCACATAAGCATGGCATGATGCACAAACAATTATGATGTATGTCCGGTTTAATGAAGCATGGCATGGCAAAATGCACAAACAAAACTACAGGTTAAGTGGAGCTCAATATGCAACTCGTTGCATATTGACAGAACACCACATCAATTATTTAGTTCTCTCTCGTTTAGGTACCCAACAATATTAAATGTTGTTAAACATGCAAGAGATGAGGCATAACAAAACTACACCATCTAAACAATTTAAATGTGGCCGGATATAACAAATAACGAATCCGGTAAATCCCCATATGCATTTAGCAATTTGGTGCAACAACAATTTTAAACATTTTCAATGTTATTATCATGATGCGAATGACATGAGCAAGTTTTATGCAGAATTTATGAAAATGTTGGCATGTTATAATATATGGGGCATTACTCATCGTGGCGGAATTGAAAGGGGTGCCACGGCAACGACAACGGAAATGGTGCCACGGCAACATTCTGGTTCCGGTAACTCGATTGAGGTGCCGGTGGAAAAGAACAAGTGTGACGGGAGCGTGTCATGCGAAGAACGGTGGGGTGCTCCCGGTTACCGGGTTCCCACGTGTCGACGGCATGGCAACGAGGAGGAACAACTAAGGTTCACGGGCGAATACAACAACCAATCATGCATCTCATACAACACATGCATTCGGTCCACGGGCGTCGTCTCAGGGTTACACCTTCGGAGCGTGCAAAAGGGGACGGTTCTCGTTCGTAGAGGGGAAGTAGGCGTTCTTGCGACGGCGGTAGTGGAAGTAGGGGTTCACGCGACGGTAGTCGAAGTAGTCGTCCTATCGTTCAT
>NW_021292288.1:0-1621 GCF_002162155.2 Triticum dicoccoides
AGATTCAAATCCGGTTGGGTGAAAATGTACTTCAGACTTTGGTGATCAGTGAATATTTCGCAACGGTTACCGAGGAGGTAATGTCGCCAGGTCTTAAGTGCATAGACTACGGCTGCAAGCTCTAGATCATGAGTAGGATAATTCTCCTCATGTGGGTGCAATTGCCGTGAAGCGTAAGCAATTACGTGTCGATCTTGCATGAGAATGCAACCTAGTCCTTGTCGCGAGGCGTCGCAGTAGATAACAAAGTCCTTGGAGAAGTCTGGCGGTACCAGTACGGGAGCAGAAGTCAGGCGTCTTTTCAGTTCCTGAAAGCTGTGCTCACATTGTGGAGTCCATTCGAACTTCTTATCTTTCTTGAGGAGTTCGGTTAGAGGTTTAGCAACTTTGGAGAAGTTTTCGACAAAGCGACGGCAATAGCTCGCTAAGCCCAGAAAACTCCAAACTTGCTTGACCGATTCAGGTGGAGTCCAATTAAGGACGGCTTGAACTCGCTCACGGTTAACAGCAATACCTTTACCAGATATTACATGACCCAGATAGGTCACTTCCGATAACCAGAATTCACATTTAGAAAATTTGGCATAAAGGCGATGCTCTCGAAGTTTCTTCAACACTAGCCTTAGATGTTCGGCATGTTCTTCCTCGTTCTTGGAGTAGATGAGTATATCATCGAGATAAACCACGACGAATTTATCCAAATACTCCATGAAGATTGAGTTCATTAACCGAGAAAAGGTGGCTGGAGCGTTGGTTAAACCGAAGGACATGACGGTGTACTCGTATTGGCCATAACGAGTAACAAAGGCCGTTTTAGGAATGTCCCCGTTTCTGATTTTGATTTGATGGTAGCCCAACCTCAAATCCATCTTGGAGAAGACTGAGGATCCAGCAAGCTGATCATACAGGTCGTTGATCCTGGGGAGCGGATATTTGTTCTTGATTGTGACCAAATTGACAGGTCGATAATCTACAACCATCCGGTCCGTACCATCCTTCTTCTTGACGAATAGGACGGGGCAAGCCCACGGAGATGAACTAGGTCGGATCAAACCCTTTTTCAAGGACTCATCGAGTTGTTTCTTAAGCTCGGCTAGTTCTAGTGGTGCCATCTTATAGGGTCTTCTAGCAATTGGAACGGTTCCTGGGATGAGGTCTATTACGAACTCAACATCCCTGTCAGGTGGAACACCTGGCAATTCCTCTGGGAAGACATCCGGGAAATCACGGACTACCGGAACGTCCTCAAGGTCTGGCAAAGGGCTGGCGTTAAGAGAATATAATTGTCGCTTGGCTAATCGGGTCAAGACATTGACTATCTTCCCCGAAGGATGAGTGAGTTGAACAGTCCTAGAGAAGCAATCAATTTTGGCATGATGAGCTGACATCCAGTCCATACCCAAAATGATATTAATATCTGAAAATTTGAGAGCTATCAAAGATGCAAGGAAAACAAGTCTGTCGACTTGGATTTCATTTCCATAACTTACCCTGGAGGTCTGCCATCTAGAACCAGGAGTAGAAATTTCCATAGTGGATGGCATGTCACAGAATGCGGTGTTATGCAAACGAGCATAGTTCTCGGATATAAATGAATGAGAGGCTCCTGTATCGAAAAGAA
>NW_021292289.1:0-1119 GCF_002162155.2 Triticum dicoccoides
TTTTTTCCAATTAATTAAATAAATAATTAAATTCCAAAATTGTTAAAATCTTTTAAAATTCATATCTTTTAATCCGTAACTCGGATTAAAATATTTTCAACATGAAAGTTGCTCAGAACGACGAGACGATTTCGGATACGCAGTCCGTTCGTCCGCCACACCCCTCTAACCTATCGAACCCGCAACTTTCCCCCTCCGGCTCCTCTGCCCGA
This sequence comes from Triticum dicoccoides, assembly GCF_002162155.2. Taxonomy (NCBI): domain Eukaryota; kingdom Viridiplantae; phylum Streptophyta; class Magnoliopsida; order Poales; family Poaceae; genus Triticum; species Triticum dicoccoides. Next base: position 213 of record NW_021292289.1, read on the forward strand.
AAACACGAAACACCGGGAATACTTTCCCGGATGTTTTCCCCCCTTCACCGGTATCACCTACTACCGCGTTAGGGCACACCGAACACCGCGTATTGCCTTGTTATATTTTGTGATGCTTTGTTTGCTCTGTATTCATTATTTCTTCCCCCTCTTCTCTCCGGTAGACTACGAGACCGACGCTGATGCCACCGAGTACGACTACGTCATCGACGACCCCTCCTTGTCTGAGCAACCAGGCAAGCCCCCCCCTTGATCACCAGATATCGCCTATTCTCCTCTATACTGCTTGCATTAGAGTAGTGTAGCATGTTACTGCTTTCGTTAATCCTAGTCTGATGCATAGCCTGACATTGTCGCTACATCTGTTGATACCTTACCTGCAATCCTAAATGCTTAGTATAGGATGCTAGTTTATCATCATTGGCCCTACATTCTTGTCAGTCTGCCTTGCTATATTATCGGGCCGTGATCACTTGGGAGGTGATCACGGGTATATACTATACATACATACATACTATACAGATGGTGACTAAAGTCGGGTCAGCTCATTGAGTACCCGCAAGTGATTCTGACGAGGGGGCTGAAAGGACAGGTGGCCCCATCCCGGTAGATGTGGGCCTGGGTTCCCGACGGCCCTCGACTGTTACTTTGTGGCGGAGCGACAGGGCAGGTTGAGACCACCTAGGAGACAGGTGGGCCTGGCCCTGTTCGGCATTCGCGGATACTTAACACGCTTAACGAGATCTTGGTATTTGATCTGAGTCTGGCTACGAGCCTATACGCACTAACCATCTACGTGGGAGTAGTTATGGGTATCCCGACGTCGTGGTATCAGCCGAAGCACTTCAGACGTCAGCGACGGAGCGGCGCGCGCCGAATTGGACTGGAACGCCACTAGGCTAGGTCT
>NW_021292290.1:0-846 GCF_002162155.2 Triticum dicoccoides
AACGCTCTTATGAAGTGCACCCTGGATCGTGAAGATTATACTAGTTGCGTTTCCCCTTCACCTTACCCTACGCTTGAATCTCGAGACGAGATTCTTGTTTAGTGGGGGTGAGTTGTCACATCCCTAGCTGCTGGTAGTGCTCTAGGCTAGCTTCATGTGTGCATCATGTCTATATTTTCGAAACTTGAACTGAGGAATTTTGGAAGCCTCAAAAACTTAAATAAAAGAGGGGCAAAAACCCTAGAAATCTCATTCATTGCTCCAAAGTGCTCTTCTTAAATGTTTGATAATTTTTGGTAAGGGTTCTGGTCCCAACCAAAATATTGAACATTTTTAAGGATTTATTTTTGGGACTTTGGATTTAATTCATTAGCTATTTGAATTTGAATTATATTCATATAATTAGAATATAATTTCAAATACCCCTGAAATATTTTATAAGCTTTTGGAAAAGTCCATTTAGCAATATAAAATATTCAGAGGAGTTTTTGGCATTGTTTGAATTATTTTAAATTCAAAACAGTGGCAAAACAGATTAAATAAAACAAAACAGAAGAAAAATATAAAACAGAGAGTTACCTGGCCTCACCCGTGCAGCCCACCAGAGCCTGGCCCAGCTCCCCCAACGGCCCAGCCCACCGCCGCCCCCCCTTCCCTGTCGTCTTCCTCCCTGCCAGGAGGACGGACACCGCAACGCCGCCGCGCGCGCCACCTCCACCCTGCTTGGCCACCTCCTGCTTCCTCCCCGACCTCCCTAGCGACGCCCCGGACGACGCCACGCGCCTCCCCGACCCCCTCTCACTTCTCCCTCGCTCTCTGGACCTCCCTCCCCTCTCTGCTCCCTTC
>NW_021292291.1:0-1206 GCF_002162155.2 Triticum dicoccoides
GAGAGGGTCCATTGGTTTCGGGCCCAATGCATGGTAGTAGCTGATTCTTAAATCACACATACAGATCTCAGTGCTTAAGGTCGGCTTCAATGAAACAACCCACCATGTACTCCTACATGGCCTCTCATCGATACCTTTACCAAATCGTGTTCACCACACCACTCTCATTACCGACATAACATTTCACTCTAGCCCATCACCCAGATGAACCAGACCTGACACGACTCTAAGCATAGCAGGCATAGCAAGGTAGGAACAACACATACATATGGCTCAATCAACTCCTACACATGCTAGTGGGTTTCATCTAGTTACTGTGGCAATGACAGGTCATGCAGAGGAAATGGGTTCAACTACCGTAGCACACAGCAGTTTGAAACGTGTTGTCTTAATGCAGTAAAAGAGAGCAGGAGCGAGAACATGGGATTGTATCGATATGATCAATGGCTGGTTGCTTGCCTGATGGTTCGATGCACGGATACGGTTCTTCGTTAGGGTAATCACGGTACTCCTCGGAGGCAGAACCTGTCGCAAAGGACATCGATACACAACATCACCAAACAATGTGCAACAATATGATGCATGCATGAAACATGGCAATATGAGTGTGTTGGGCTAATGCAACTAAAACCAGAAGGGTTTGAACAAATTTGAATCAAGGATTCAAATTTCAAATTCAAATATGGCCTTTTAAAGTGCTTTTCCTTGTTCTGCTTGAAACATCAATTTAACTTGTTTGATCATGCATGAAAATAGTACAAATGGATAGATTGGATTTTTCTGATCATTTTTCATATATAATTTGCCCAATTTGGAGTTACAGAATAAAAGTTATGAATTTTTGAAGTTTAAATAATATTCTGGAATTTCCTGATTTAAATTAAATCCAGAAATTATAATTAGTGCGCCAGCATGACGTCAGCATGACGTCAGTGGTCAACTGCGGCTGTCTGGGGTCAAACCTGACGTGTGGGGGCCACACGTCAGTGACAGGGGGGTTTAACAGGGTTAAATTAATCCTAATTAGGGATTAGTGGCGCTGGGGCCCACTGGTCAGTGTCAGGGGGTTAACTAACAGTGGTTAGCGCTAATCCTAATTAGCTACAGGGCTGGGCCCACCTGTCAGGGACTCAGGGGGGTCCTGCCGTGGTCAAAGTGGGTCAAACCCACCGGCGACGTGACGCCGGCGAGGCCCGAGACGGCGGC
>NW_021292292.1:0-1701 GCF_002162155.2 Triticum dicoccoides
CCAGATATAGTACTTCCTTACATCTACATGTGAGAATTAGTGTCTTGCACTACAAATCATTTTTGGCTTACTCGATGTTAAGTGTAGTACTAGATGAGCTATGCATGCCCGCTTATACAACTTATTTCCACTGGATCCTGGTAATTATTAAAGTCGACGATGGGCAATTTGATGTACTAGACTCACTACAAAAAGATACTGAAGAGTACATGCCCCTGAAGTTGATGCTCGACAGGTAATTTCAATCATTATCGCACTATGTCGGTCTATTTAGTTCATTTCCTAATATCAAGTAATCAATAACTCCTTTTATTCTTTTTCTTTGTCGGACAGGGTTTGGAAACGGTTCAAAAAAGAGGTGACCGGTTCATGGAAAAAGGAGCTGTCATGGAAAAGGATCAAGGTAATTAATTAGTACTAGCTACATCCGCGCATCTCTTTAGTTCTGGTTTCAATATCATTATCATGCTTGATTATTATCTGACTGAATTGTATTCTCGTAAAGTGGTGCCTAACACGGGAATAGGGGACTAATATATGTGTATACATTGTTTAAGAGAACAGTCGCATTATGACCGAAACGAGGAATGATAAAGTAACTATTGGTATACATACACTATTCACGATTTTTTTATCATGATCTAATATATATACACACATTGATCTCCTTCTTAATTTAAATATGCAGTAGATGCAGAGTAGGCTCATGCCAAAGGACCGCGTACGAGCACTTCAAGAGGAAATATTGAGATTTTTGCTTCAGCAGGTCATAGCTCCCGAAGGAGAATACCATTATGCCAATTATTGATCTGCAAAAAGTAGGAGAAATTGTATATACCAAATTATATAGTGAGCCTGAGCGCAGGATCGCTAATCGTGTGCTCCGGCCAGGCTACGCGCGCCCCCTTCCATCTTGTCAGCCAACCACCTTCTACTAACCGTAACAAAAGCTAGAAACCATGGTAATAAACTATTTTTTGCGGGTAAAAACCATGGTAATAATCAAAAAGTGATTACTAGGTTGCACGCACCACATCCCACCCCTGTTAATTTTTTTTTGAAGGTCACCGGGGAGGGAGAGGACTCCCCCACCTGAATTGTATTCAAATTGCCTATAAGACTTCGCAGCCTTTTGCAGGATGGGTTCAAGTGAACTAGAATTACAGGTGGGCACAGGAGGAGAAGAGGTAAAGCAAAGAACACAACAAATAAACAAGGGAGAACAAAGAGGAAAAACACGCCCCGACACAACACAAAGCACCCCCAGCGAGATCGAACGGCATTGGCCAGCTGAGAACAAGCCATGGCACTGCATCATCGACGCAATCGGAGGCATCACGCAACCAAGACTGCACAACGCCACGACACCACTGCGTCGGGGGTGCATTCGAACGGTCACGCGAGGCCCAGACGACGCCACGGCGCCTATGTACCGCAGGCAAAGTCGGCGTCGCCAAGCAGACAAACCCATGACACTGTACCATCGACGCAATCGAAGGCATCACGCAACCAAGACTGCACAGCGCCACGACACCACCTGCGTCGGGGGTGCATTCGAATGGTCACGCGAGGCTGAGACGACGCCACGACACCTGTGTGCCACCAACAAAGTCGCTTGACATCGCCAAGCAGAGACTCACCAAGGAGCGCAGGAGCAAGAACACAAGAAGAACACCGCCAAAGAGGGGCTCCAGCCACCGC
>NW_021292293.1:0-1804 GCF_002162155.2 Triticum dicoccoides
GATGATGATGGATTTCCCAATATCAATTCCACTTTGGTGATTTTTGCTGATGTTGAAAGCAAAAGTCGACTGAAAGTCATCAATAGGGAAGTAAACATGGTTGCTCCGGCAACAACGACATATCTGAAATGGTCAAAGACTCCTATCACATTCGACCAGTAAGACCACCCGACGCACATTGCCACCCCTGGGAGGCAAGCGTTGGTGGTTGACCCGGTCGTTGGAGGCACCCGACTGACCAATGTTTTGATGGATGGTGGCAGCGGATTGAACATTTTGTTTGCTGAGACCCTCCGAGGGATGGGCATTCCGATGTCCAAACTCAGTGGGAGTAACATGCGGTTCCACGGAGTTATACTGGGAAAGAAAGCTGATTCACTCGGCCAGATCACTCTTGATGTGGCTTTCGGTGATTCAAAGGGTTACTGGAAGCAAAAGTTGACATTTGAAGTCATGGATTTTTCACAGTGCCTATCATGCTATCCTGGGCAGAACTGCGTATGCCCGTTTCATGGCTCGATCGTGTTATGTGTATCTCAAACTCAAGAGTCCTGGCCCTAGGGGCGTGATTACAGTCACTAGTAATCAGCAGTGAGCAGAAGAGTGCTTCCAGAAGGGCTCGAAGATTGCCGATGAACAGATGGCAGCAATAGAAATGGAGGAATACAAGAAGACAACATATTTGAGTGATTTGTTGAGAGCTAAGAAGCCTGCTTTAGAGTTTGCATTTAAGTCGTCTGGTGAAACGAAACCAGTTCATATTCACCTGACTGATCCCGATGCTGCTCCGACTCATATATCAACAACACTCGACAGCACATAGGAAGAAGCGCTCATCCAGTTCCTCCATGAGAACTGGGACATCTTCACATGCAAACCTTCTGACATGCCAGGTGTGCCCAAGGGACTGGCTGAGCACCATTTGCGAGTCGACCCAAAGACAAGACCTATCAAAGAGCACCTCCGATGGTCCGCCGGGGAGAAAAGGAAGGCAATTGGTGAGGAAGTGGCTCGGTTTCTGGCAGCTGAGTTCATCCGAGAGATTTACCACTCTGAGTGGCTCACCAATGTAGTCATGGTTCCCAAGAAGGATGTTTCACTCTGTATGTGTATTGACTTCAAGCATATCAATCGGGCCTGCCCAAAAGATCATTTCCCTCTCCCTCGCATCGATCGAATAGTCGACTCGACTGCGGGATGTGAGCGATTGTCTTTTCTGGACGCATATTTTGAGTATCATCAGATCCAACTGTATGGACCCGATGAAATAAAAACAGCTTTCATCACCCCATTTGGGTGCTTTTGCTATGTTACCATGCCCTTTGGTCTCAAGAATGCTGGCGCCACATTCATGTGCATGATACAGAAGTGCCTGCTCACTCAAATCAGTCGGAATGTGGAAGCATACATGGATGACATCGTGATTAAGTCACGAAAAGGATCCGACCTGCTGACTGACCTCGCTGAAACATTTGCCAATCTGAGAAGGTATGATATCAATCTTAACCCTTCGAAGTGTATATTTGGAGTTCCAGGCGGAAAGTTACTCGGTTTCCTCATTTCCGAACATGGGATCGATGCTAACCCAGAGAAGGTTGCTGCAATACTCCGAATGAAAAGCCCTGTGTGCATACACGATGTTCAGAAGCTTACTGGTTGTTTGGCCGCCTTGAGTCGATTCATCTCTCGTCTCGGTGAAAAGGCATTGCCTCTTTACCGACTGATGAAGAAATCTGATAAGTTCGAGTGGACTCCTGAAGCTGACGCAGCATTTGCAGAGCTCAAAACCCTGCTTTCCACCCAG
>NW_021292294.1:0-1621 GCF_002162155.2 Triticum dicoccoides
GTCGACATCGAAAATCTCTTTTATGCAGTTGTTGGTGAGATAACCTCGACGCCACCTAGTACTGGGGCGGGAGTTCGGGAGTATTGCCATAATTGTATAACGAATGCTTTTCGAAGGTTGAGGTACATGATTTCCGAAGGTCTCTTGGTTATGTCTTGAAGGACGGATACAACCGGATGTAGGGATTGTTAGTATGGGTGAGATATATTGCTTCCCCTGTATCCCCAACACCTGATTGCATAAACAAAAAAGTTTCAGGAGTTTATAGGTGGGAATTCAAGTATCTTGTGGGATATCTTTCCAACTGACACATGATACGATATGTGGTCTATCATATGTTTGTTTCCGGCTTATTCTCCAAGCCAATCCTTTGTTTTGTTTTGGTTTGTGGTATTCGAGTTGCTTCAATGTCATGTGTTGAATCCATACCTGTTCCTAAATGGTTTTCTCATATTTCTATGTGGATGCTAATCCTTTGCGATCATCGAGATGGTCATGCCAATTCTTTTCCAACTGGTGTGTTTCTCTTCAAGTGGATCCGATCATTTCAACATCCGCAAGATCAACTCTAAGATTTCTCAACAGTGTTTGTTTCATCCGTCCCAAGTTTCCTTTGTTTTTTCCCGCCCTCTCACCCTTTTCTTCAAGGTCTCAGAGACATCAAATCAACTATCCATTTTATTCATGTGAAGTCTCTTCATTCTTTTCAATAAATGTTCTTATCCGGTGAGTCTCAGGAAGATACTAACGGAGCTTCAAGTTATCATTCTTCGTTCTCTTTTCTTTTCCGGTGGATTCAATCAAAGATTTCGGTGTTAATCTTATCCCTTTCCTCATTTCACAATGCTTTATCATACAGGTGCACTTCTTAATCGCTCATCTCTCTCTATTCAGTTTTTCCGGAGTGCTGAAGATATCTCAAAACATTCAAGCTTCCATTCTCAATTCACTCAAGTTCTTTTGAGGATGTCATCTCATTCAAGCCATTTAATTCAACCGGCGCAATCGCTCTTTTAAATTGTTCAACGGTGTATCTTTTGAGTGGGCCCTAACCCACAAGTCTTTTCCCAGGATCTTAGCTGACTTTTCTAATTTTTCTGGAGTTATTTTCAAATTCATTTCCAAGTTGGACATAATAATGAATTGTCATCAGTCAAATGTCTTTCTCCAAGATCTTTCAAATTCTTTTCATCGTTGGTTCAACCTTTCTAATTTTCATTCTAGAGTGCCTCAACAATTCAGGGTGGTGTTTCTCATCGTCATTCTCAACATTTGAAGACCAAAGAAGAGTTTTTCCTCCAAATCTTATCCGTTCTCTCAGAGATGCGAAGTTCAAGCTTGCTTATATCCTCTCATAATTGTTTTCGATTGTGAGAATTATTTTCACCCATCCGGAGTAATTCATGAGTGTTTTCAGTTTGATTCTCCGGAGGCCATCATTTCAAAAGATTTATTCGTTCTCAACATTCATCTCTCATTCCCCAATTCTACCGGCCGGTGCATCGGGCAAACATCCTCTAATCGGCTCATGATCTCTTCATTCTCTTGTATCTAAATTTCCCCATGTATCTTCATTCATTTTCAATTCTTATGGTGGTTCGTTCAAGATTCCTCTTGCTAT
>NW_021292295.1:0-1338 GCF_002162155.2 Triticum dicoccoides
AGGGTCACGAGCTGCAATCTGCAACACATATGCTACACCGCTTATATGTGTATCTACTGTGAATTTTGCAACAAATAGTCAAAACGATGTAGAATATGTGTTGCTTTATAGAGGGTATCCTTGTAGTGGAACCTGACCTGATGGCCAGGGGCGTAGCTCTCGATCTGCTCCAGATGGCCAAGCGAGTTGGCCCGCAGTCTAAAGCCGCCGAATATGAAGATCTGTCCGAGGAGGAAAACCTCACCCTGGACCGCATCGTTACCGATGATCGAAGGAGCCATCAAGCCTTACGGTGACGGCACAATGGAACTCTCAATGAAAGCACCAATGTCGGTGTCAAAACTGGCGGATCTCGGGTAGGGGGTCCCGAACTGTGCATCTAAGGCGGATGGTAACACGAGACGGGGGACACGATGTTTACCCAGGTTCGGGCCCTCTCAATGGAGGTAATACCCTACTTCCTACTTGATTGATCTTGATGATATGAGTATTACTAGAGTTGATCTACCACGAGATCGTAGAGGCTAAACCCTAGAAGCTAGCCTATGGTATGATTGTTATCCTATGGACTAAAACCCTCTGGTTTATACAGACACCAGAGGGGGCTAGGGTTACACAGAGTCGGTTACAAGGAAGGAGATCTACATATCCGTATTGCCAAGCTTGCCTTCCATGCCAAGGAGAGTCCCATCCGGACACGGGACGAAGTCTTCAATCTTGTATCTTCATAGTCCAATAGTCCGGCCAAAGGATATAGTCCGGCTGTCCGGAGACCCCCTAATCCAGGACTCCCTCACAATCCCTTCACGGTCACTTACGAAAGTGAGATCCGATAGATATGGTAAGATAATATTTTTGATATTTTTATGATAAAGATGCAAAGTAAATAAAGCAAAATAAAAATGGTGCAAGAAATAGCTTGTTGATGGAAGATTAATATGATAGAAAATAGACCCGGGGGCCGTAGGTTTCACTAGTGGCTTCTCTCGAGAGCATAAGTATTACGGTGGGTGAACAAATTACTGTTGAGCAATTGACATAATTGAGCATAGTTATGAGAATATCTAGGTATGATCATGTATATAGGCATCATGTCCGAGACAAGTAGACCGACTCCTGCCTGCATCTACTACTATTACTCCACACATCGACTGCTATCCAGCATGCATCTAGAGTATTAAGTTCAAAAGAACAGAGTAAACGCTTTAAGCAAGATGACATGATGTAGAGGGATAAACTCATGCAATATGATATAAACCCCATCTTGTTATCCTTGATGGCAACAATACAATACGTGCCTTGCTGTCCCTACTGTCACTGGGAAAGGACACCACAAGA
>NW_021292296.1:0-1612 GCF_002162155.2 Triticum dicoccoides
AGAGGTTATTGACCACGCCGGAGCACGATCAACCTGACCACGAGGGTCTGTTTCCTGCGAGCAAACAAAGAACAAGCAAGAAACTGAGATTGCAATCTGGATATTGCGAATATAAGATGAAAGCTTTATTGATCAAGGTGGGGTTCTGTGACGCCTTTGTCTGGTCGTTGAACACAAACGAAGTACGCGAAGTTGCAGCTATGGCGAACTTTTAATCTAAACAAAACCCAAGGAAAAGCTACTAGATGGATCTACTTATATAGGAGCAAGGGGTGGCGGCCAAGGAGGTGGGAGGACGTCCCAAGGCAGCCTAAAACTAAATCTAGGTCGTACAAGGCCAATGGGCCCAAGTGGAGGTGATGTAACACCTTTTGACTTGTAGTTTGACTCGGATTCTGCTGCAGCATCAGATTGTTTCGTCCACAACTCAACGCTCGGGACGAATTTGAAGGTGATTCCAATTGGGTTGGAAAGTGCACGAAATCTAGTTTCCAGCAAAAAACGAATCACCCAATTCGGAGTCCGTATGAAAAACTTGTGTGCGTTTTGAGTCAGGTATGTCTGTGCAGTCCGAATCTGAATCCAGAACGTGAGAGACTTGGACTCTATCTTCTCTTGGGCCAAAAGTGACGTGAGAGAACTTTTTGGACAGCAAATAAACATCTCTTTCTTCCTTATCTTCATATTTGGATTGTACAAATGTACCATACACCTGCAATTAGACAAAACATAAAAGTGTGTGAAGTATTTTTGTTCTGGATAACATAAATAGATTATTGAATAGTTTGCACTAGAAATCACCTGACAAATATGCATATATGCAATATTTTTGGTCATATCCAAGGTAGTCATGTCCTCATCATGTTCCTTATTACTTGGTAGACCATGGCAATTTGATAAAAATTCTGTACACCATGGTAGAAACAATCAGTATACTCTTGTTCATAAGGATAAAAATATTACTTTGCTTCCTATGACTCCTGATTCTATTTTGAAAGATGATATTCATAGAGCTAATAAAGCACAACAAGAGAAGAATAAGAGTGAAAATCAGATTGTGGCAAAAGAATTTGAGCAACAAATGAAGCCTAATAATAAACCATCTAGTGTTGCTTCTGAAATTAAATTGAAAAGTGCATGTTTATTTGCCACCAAATCTGATGTTGATGAGCTAGATTTTAGCAAATCTGTTTGCTATGCTTTTGTGTGCAAAGAGGCATTATTTTCATTCGAGGACGTGCCTTCCTCTTTGCCTCCTGCTATCACTAACATTTTGCAGGAGTTCGCTGACGTCTTTCCACAAGACGTGCCACCGGGATTACCACCTATTCGAGGGATTGAGCATCAGATCGACTTAATTCCCGGTGCTTCACTGCCAAACCGTGCACCATACCGTACCAATCCAGAGCAGACGAAGGAGATTATGCGTCAAGTACAAGAGCTTCTCGACAAAGGTTATATACGCGAATCCCTTAGTCCTTGTGCTGTTCCTATTATTCTAGTGCCGAAAAAGGATGGTACATCACGTATGTGTGTTGATTGTAGAGGCATTAATAATATTACTATTCGTTATCGTCATCCTATTCCTAGGCTAGATGATATGCTTGATGAA
>NW_021292297.1:0-2858 GCF_002162155.2 Triticum dicoccoides
GAAGAATGCATGTACGGTAAAAGTTAACTAACTGGTTCACAAGTGAAAGGAGAATAAAATTAGCTGACAAACCTTAGAAGTTTTCTGCACATCACGACTGTATCATTATCTCGTACACCGATGCCAAATAGATCGGCAGGCACAATAGATCAGGAGGATCTGGATGTAGTGAGAGGCGACTTACATTGTAGTGTTGATGTAGAGGTCCTTGAGGTCACGCTTGAGCTCCTGGTTGTTATTCTCTAGGTCAAAGAAAAAACCTAGCTACAGAGATATTAACCACCATAAGCATGTGAAACCTTGACAAACGCAAACTAAAGAGCAGTTATAGATATAGAAAAGAGGCAAATGAATGGCACAAAGCCAACGACGAGAGGAACGCGAGAGATGCTCACATGTGCGACGGTATCCCCGAACTTAGAGGGCTCGACGCCCATGTCCTTCTAGATCTTCTTCCTCGCGATGTACATCTTGATTCCTTTCCAATGGGCCCTCCAGATAGAAGGGTTGTATTTATCAAGCACGCACGGACAAGTAACCAACAATTAGCCCTCATTATGTACTAATTAGCTAACTTGGATACTATGAAAAAATAATTTGTCAAATAAAGTATCATACAATCACATTTGATTTGTATGGAAATTTCCCATGATAATTTTCTTTCTTTAAAAAATCACCTGAAGCACGCTTGCATCTTAAGAAACCACTCTAACAGTAAGACCTTCAACTCCTTGTACCTAAACAATGGAGCAAAAAAAAAGAAAATTACAATAAGTTTACTCCATAGTTGACATCAAATTGTAACACGATTCAAACGGCAGGCAAATAATATCAAGATCAGCACTTTATTGTTTTCACAACTCATTTCACAATTCTGGTCTTGTTAAATTGGCGATGAGTTATAATATGACATTGATCATCACATCAAATTATCTTGATTCGAATCCAGTAAATTTAACCACATAACTTAGCTACTATAACAAAACAGGATCCTAAAAGGAAACTAATATTACCTACCTACATATAGATACTGAATTAGTAAGTCAACGGTAGAAGCTCAGAAATTTACAATACATGAGCTCATGTGTAAGTCCCAACAACATGGATCAGGACGACCAAGTAGCTCCAGGGAAATAACAAAAAAAAAGACTTAAAACAGAGATGCGATAGGTCTGCAGTTAGTTGTATGGTTAATAATTGCAGACAACTTGTAGGACATAATCACAAACATGGCACAAATACCTCTTCAATGGCTTTTCCTGAAGCTCTTGCCCTGTACAACCGTTCGTATTCAACCCACACTGAAAGTCCCAGCTCAATACGATCACTCGGTTTAGTTCTTGGTAACTCTAATGCTCAATAGTTTCATCCAGGAAGGACACCGTAAAAAGGTGAAATGTTTATTAATGCACAACATGGCAGCCATTACTGAATACTCATCAGCCATCCATGGCGCAGATCATCATACGAGGTACATAAAAGTTATGGTTTGATAGCAAACGACAACAAAATGAAACAATGGCTCATTCTCACTAGTAATAACTCTTAGGGAGTTCTGGTAACTGCAGTGTCAAAAACAACATAGAAGTTCAGCAATTGACACAATAATGGGGTAGAACTACAAATCGTGAGGGGTTCTAAGTGGCTCATCAATTTACATTTTAGCTAGTAAACCAAATGCAGTTATCAGAGAAGGAATCAAGAAACGTCCAAGGCAATGGATATCAAAGAGAAAACCGAAAAAAAAGGTGAGAAAAAACCTTGTGCGTCTTCATCTTGTAGTTGTTCCCGGCGATTTCAGCAGGTAGATGGTGTGTACCAATCTTGAAAATGAAAGTAAAATGAGTTGTTTCATTCATGACACCAACCTTATATGCAATAGAATCCAAAGTGTGTCAGTTAGGTGAACATAGTAGTCTGCAACATTCAAGAAATCTTTGTCTGAGTTGAAAGATGACGTTTATTTGCTTAGAAAGGGAATGTAGCAACATAGAAAGTCGATCTTATGGAGTTTTCAGCAACCCTACCAACTTAGTAACAAGGTAAGCATTTGCTTCATAAGTTTGTAACCAAGAGCTGGCTACAAATAAAATTAGAAAAACATGTGAGCTTGCATTCGTGCCTTCCTTAGAAAGTGCTTATGCCACTACAAAGTTCCCTCGTATCTGATTTAGCTCAGTAGGGATCAATCTTTTTCGTTATGACTATATGACTAAAATAATAAAAGGAAAAAAATCTCAAATATGCATGGCTCATGAGATAGGATATATAAATTAAGAATGTTTCTGCCACTTATCATGACATCCATGTTTTGTTTTTGAATTCGGAGGATGTAAGAAAGCGAGGTTAATGCTCTGCCAGACAAACATGCACTCACGTTCTCTTCTATTAGTATAGTTGACAATGTTAGTCGCAACAAACAAAAAGTTGGATTAACGGATTAGATGGGCAATAGCTAACAGCCCGCTAAAACTTATATGGGTTTGATGGGTATAAGTGGGATCCCACTTGCAAATACATGGTGTGCGTGCGTGTGCGTCCTATACTAGCTCTCCGTACCGATCGAATCGATGGCGTTCAACAACGATGAGACTTCCAATGCAGTCCTGACATACAAGAAGGACGATGCAGCACTGACGTCCGACGCGGTGCCGGTGGTGGTGGAGCTGGACACCACCTCGTCAATGGTCGTTCGGTAAGAGCTGGACCTGGTGGCGGAGCTGGACATGAGCGAAGCCACCGCCGCCGCCTTCTCCCACCCGCTCATCGTGCCGTCGCACTGACGCGGGCATGCATCCGAGGCACGGGAGTGTCGTCCAACATATCGCAACTCAGCAACACCTCCCCTCGCGGTCAAG
>NW_021292298.1:0-2859 GCF_002162155.2 Triticum dicoccoides
GAAGAATGCATGTACGGTAAAAGTTAACTAACTGGTTCACAAGTGAAAGGAGAATAAAATTAGCTGACAAACCTTAGAAGTTTTCTGCACATCACGACTGTATCATTATCTCGTACACCGATGCCAAATAGATCGGCAGGCACAATAGATCAGGAGGATCTGGATGTAGTGAGAGGCGACTTACATTGTAGTGTTGATGTAGAGGTCCTTGAGGTCACGCTTGAGCTCCTGGTTGTTATTCTCTAGGTCAAAGAAAAAACCTAGCTACAGAGATATTAACCACCATAAGCATGTGAAACCTTGACAAACGCAAACTAAAGAGCAGTTATAGATATAGAAAAGAGGCAAATGAATGGCACAAAGCCAACGACGAGAGGAACGCGAGAGATGCTCACATGTGCGACGGTATCCCCGAACTTAGAGGGCTCGACGCCCATGTCCTTCTAGATCTTCTTCCTCGCGATGTACATCTTGATTCCTTTCCGATGGGCCCTCCAGATAGAAGGGTTGTATTTATCAAGCACGCACGGACAAGTAACCAACAATTAGCCCTCATTATGTACTAATTAGCTAACTTGGATACTATGAAAAAATAATTTGTCAAATAAAGTATCATACAATCACATTTGATTTGTATGGAAATTTCCCATGATAATTTTCTTTCTTTAAAAAATCACCTGAAGCACGCTTGCATCTTAAGAAACCACTCTAACAGTAAGACCTTCAACTCCTTGTACCTAAACAATGGAGCAAAAAAAAAAGAAAATTACAATAAGTTTACTCCATAGTTGACATCAAATTGTAACACGATTCAAACGGCAGGCAAATAATATCAAGATCAGCACTTTATTGTTTTCACAACTCATTTCACAATTCTGGTCTTGTTAAATTGGCGATGAGTTATAATATGACATTGATCATCACATCAAATTATCTTGATTCGAATCCAGTAAATTTAACCACATAACTTAGCTACTATAACAAAACAGGATCCTAAAAGGAAACTAATATTACCTACCTACATATAGATACTGAATTAGTAAGTCAACGGTAGAAGCTCAGAAATTTACAATACATGAGCTCATGTGTAAGTCCCAACAACATGGATCAGGACGACCAAGTAGCTCCAGGGAAATAACAAAAAAAAAGACTTAAAACAGAGATGCGATAGGTCTGCAGTTAGTTGTATGGTTAATAATTGCAGACAACTTGTAGGACATAATCACAAACATGGCACAAATACCTCTTCAATGGCTTTTCCTGAAGCTCTTGCCCTGTACAACCGTTCGTATTCAACCCACACTGAAAGTCCCAGCTCAATACGATCACTCGGTTTAGTTCTTGGTAACTCTAATGCTCAATAGTTTCATCCAGGAAGGACACCGTAAAAAGGTGAAATGTTTATTAATGCACAACATGGCAGCCATTACTGAATACTCATCAGCCATCCATGGCGCAGATCATCATACGAGGTACATAAAAGTTATGGTTTGATAGCAAACGACAACAAAATGAAACAATGGCTCATTCTCACTAGTAATAACTCTTAGGGAGTTCTGGTAACTGCAGTGTCAAAAACAACATAGAAGTTCAGCAATTGACACAATAATGGGGTAGAACTACAAATCGTGAGGGGTTCTAAGTGGCTCATCAATTTACATTTTAGCTAGTAAACCAAATGCAGTTATCAGAGAAGGAATCAAGAAACGTCCAAGGCAATGGATATCAAAGAGAAAACCGAAAAAAAAGGTGAGAAAAAACCTTGTGCGTCTTCATCTTGTAGTTGTTCCCGGCGATTTCAGCAGGTAGATGGTGTGTACCAATCTTGAAAATGAAAGTAAAATGAGTTGTTTCATTCATGACACCAACCTTATATGCAATAGAATCCAAAGTGTGTCAGTTAGGTGAACATAGTAGTCTGCAACATTCAAGAAATCTTTGTCTGAGTTGAAAGATGACGTTTATTTGCTTAGAAAGGGAATGTAGCAACATAGAAAGTCGATCTTATGGAGTTTTCAGCAACCCTACCAACTTAGTAACAAGGTAAGCATTTGCTTCATAAGTTTGTAACCAAGAGCTGGCTACAAATAAAATTAGAAAAACATGTGAGCTTGCATTCGTGCCTTCCTTAGAAAGTGCTTATGCCACTACAAAGTTCCCTCGTATCTGATTTAGCTCAGTAGGGATCAATCTTTTTCGTTATGACTATATGACTAAAATAATAAAAGGAAAAAAATCTCAAATATGCATGGCTCATGAGATAGGATATATAAATTAAGAATGTTTCTGCCACTTATCATGACATCCATGTTTTGTTTTTGAATTCGGAGGATGTAAGAAAGCGAGGTTAATGCTCTGCCAGACAAACATGCACTCACGTTCTCTTCTATTAGTATAGTTGACAATGTTAGTCGCAACAAACAAAAAGTTGGATTAACGGATTAGATGGGCAATAGCTAACAGCCCGCTAAAACTTATATGGGTTTGATGGGTATAAGTGGGATCCCACTTGCAAATACATGGTGTGCGTGCGTGTGCGTCCTATACTAGCTCTCCGTACCGATCGAATCGATGGCGTTCAACAACGATGAGACTTCCAATGCAGTCCTGACATACAAGAAGGACGATGCAGCACTGACGTCCGACGCGGTGCCGGTGGTGGTGGAGCTGGACACCACCTCGTCAATGGTCGTTCGGTAAGAGCTGGACCTGGTGGCGGAGCTGGACATGAGCGAAGCCACCGCCGCCGCCTTCTCCCACCCGCTCATCGTGCCGTCGCACTGACGCGGGCATGCATCCGAGGCACGGGAGTGTCGTCCAACATATCGCAACTCAGCAACACCTCCCCTCGCGGTCAAG
>NW_021292299.1:0-5102 GCF_002162155.2 Triticum dicoccoides
TTGGAGCCCAGGAGCCAGACGCCACCGTCGACAACGACTACTACTACTCGGGAGGTGCCTACTACTACGTGCAGCCCGCTGACGACGACCAGGAGTAGTTTAGGAGGATCCCAGGCAGGAGGCCTGCGCCTCTTTCGATCCGTATCCCAGTTTGTGCTAGCATTCTTAAGGCAAACTTGTTTAACTTATGTCTGTACTCAGATATTGTTGCTTCCGCTGACTCGTCTATGATCGAGCTCTTGTATTCGAGCCCTCGAGGCCCCTGGCTTGTATTATGATGCTTGTATGACTTATTTTATTTGTAGAGTTGTGTTGTGATATTTTCCCGTGAGTCCCTAATCTTGATCGTATACGTTTTAGTGTACGATCAAATCGGGGGCGTCACAAGTTGGTATCAAAGCCGACTGCCTGTAGGAATCCCCCTTCCATACTCCTTGGCCGAAGTCGAGTCTAGACATTACAAAAACTTTTACTAACATGGCGGTGTGCCTTACGGGCCCACGTCGCCATCTCGATGGTATTAGGATCTTTTACTCCTCGATCCTTACTCTGGGACTCTAATCTCTCTTTTAATCGGGTTAAAAGATTTTGCTAGCTCTAACTCTAGGTTCTCGTAAGTACTTCCTTCCGGAGAGCCCCTTATTATAGATGATCGCCTGCTGCACCAGAAGATTCAGAAGATACTCTCTATCCCGAGAATTTGTGCTCGTTGCTTTTACAGTTCCCTACCACCGAAATATCCCTATGGATAAATACATACTCCCGCTGTCCTTACTTTTATTCCCAGCTAATCTTGTTATTACAAGATACCCCCAAAATTCTCTCTATTATTTCGAGAATACTTTGTGCCTACTGCTCTGCAGTTCTTTACCACCTGAATACCCCTACGGATAATTTCTCGCCCTTATCGAGTATCCGTTCATTCTGAGTTGATTCATGTATTTCATAACAGTCTTTGAAATACCATTCGATCTTCCGAAAATACTGAGCAACCTATTGCTCTTGAAATTCTTGCTTGCTTGCATTATGATTAATCCCATAAGTCTCGTATCTTATTGGCATCCCTTGTCATTATCATTTTAAGTCTGTTGATTCAATACATTGTGAACGTTCGCAGTCCTCAATCAGATCATGGAATTCATCCTTCTGGCTCAGACATCATTTTAAACATGAGCTGGATCTCAACCAATGAAATTGTCGTCGAATGTACCCCTATGTCTATTCAACTTATCCATTCTTAATCAAAGTGTTTGCTTCTGATCCCTTGAATTGGAAATCATAATTCATTTTGCATTTGAGCTTTGAATTAGTCAGTTCTTTCTATAACTTGATGCCTTTGCATTCTTTTTCCTTCTGGTTGAGTACCGGTACTCACATCAGATTCCTTGTGGTCCGCGAGACCAATTGCTTGGTTATTATCCGACAGTGTCCTTCATATCCAATAACCTTGAGAGTTTCTCCCTTGATACATAATGTTGCCTTGGTAAATTGTATCCTTTGCTTTTTCATCCATGCTCTGCTTTCGAGCTTGTATAATTTACTCCTGAAGTTTGCGTTATATGTTCCTAAGATGTCCCGATGGGTTGAACCTATACCTTCCCTAAAATTGTATGAACCCGAAAGTTTTCACAACTTATACCCTTCTGGTGTTTTACCAGATAATTTTATACCCTACAACTTCTTTGAAGACGAGAAGTGAATGAAAGGTTATGCGTTGAACAAGTGGGAGTCGACCTTGAACCCTGTGTTCATGCCCATGGAAACGATGTATACCTTATCATGGAAGCTTCTCTTAAAATAAGTATCCCCTTGTTATAAGTTCATATTGTATCTGTGGACGTGGTTCTGACCATGTTTCTCCTTGATTCCATTTCTTGTGCAAGTTTGAGCACTTGTCTTCTGCAGAGCATTACCCTAGTCCAACCTCTACTTTGATCTGTTGTCGAGTATTACCCCCCTGGTATCTCGAGATTATCATGGAATTGCATACTTATTATGAGTTCTTCATCAAGTGCTACATTCTCACTGATTCCAATTTTTCACGGGCTCTGAGTTATTAAACACTAAAAGACACCGATAACTGACTCAAGTCCGCACCGCGATTAAACAAATCTTGGTAACCTTCATTACTTATGAATTTGTACCCGATCACGTCCTTCCTACCCTATTTGGCTATATCATTATTGTGATGATTTTAACTGTGCTACCTGGTCCTTCTTCCCGGAGCACATTTTTTGATGATGAGCTAGGCCTACGTCGATCTTCCTCATCATATCATTTCGCCTTGAACCGCAAGCTTGGTTTCGAGTTTGTGCCGTACGCGAGGTTCCAATAATCTTTTGCTTCATCATTCCTTTGACTTGATGTCATCACCGATCGATTACATCTTCAGGTACTGCCGACAAATGTGTCGTGATCATCATCAACATTCTGAGCTCTTCTAGGATATCAATCAAATTCTTGATGGGAAATACCATCCTTGTCCCTCGATGATTGTGTTATCGTCGACAACGTTCTTGCCTTCCCCCAAACACAAACTTGTTCATGTATGGATGCAACTTACTATCCAGCATGTATGATGTTCTACCTTGAAGTATCAATGTCTTTTATGACAAAGATATTGTGAGGATTGCTCCACCTCTTAAGAATTCTTGGTATAGTGATACTTCTCACCATCACCATTCTTTCTGTCCTCGTGTTGATTCCAACCGGGGTACCAACAAGTGGACGGTGTTGTTTGGATTCTGCCCTTCTAGCAACCCTATTACTTTGAAGTTAATGGTCGATATTTCATTCTTAGACCATTGGTTATCAAATCACCATTCTAACATTGATCATGCTACCTAAGCCCATATTTTGGGTGCACCTTTCAACCAATGTTTAACTGTGTATGTTTTCCTCGAGCATACCTCATTATATCATTGATCTGACAAATGTTATCTCCTTGTTCACCTAATTTCGGAAATGCATCTTTTGGAAATCTCAGTGAATTGTCGCTGAGTTCAACAGCTACCTCCTCATACTCTCCTTGGTTTAATGATGAACTTTTGTTTCAGAACTCGCTTCCATAGTTCATTTCCCAAGAAACTTGCTATGCCATCTCGTCAAATTGTGGTGCACCTTTTCTTCTCAGACATCCTGAGTATGATGTATCCTGAAACCAATCAGATCTGAATCTCGGTCAGATGTGATGGTTGGAACATAATCCCAAGAGTTATAACATTGGTCTCTGCATAACCCGGTAAGGTGGTGTCTTTGCTTAGCACCCCTGGCCAGAGGACCTATTGTTATAGTATATGTATCCTTTTATCAAGGTTAGCCATTCTTCCATGAGGAAATTGTAAGACTTATTCTATAAGTTGTTCCTGATGAATCCTTTGGGTATCCAAAGTCCGGCCTTTGTTTGAAGACCATGTCAATGTTATCTCGAAGCATGTATGTGGTACTCCGATTTTCAGCAAGAACATTTAAAGCCCAATTCTAAATGTTTCTTGCTCAATTATGGAAACACCATTGCATGGGTATTGTCATGAAATTTCTCTCCCCTTACCTAAAGGGTTTTTCTACATTATATCCTGCCACAGATATCATGCTCTGCATGTCCTTCGAAAGGATATACCCTGAAATATGTGTTTAAACACATTTTCCTTTCCATTGTTCTGTTTAATCTGGTATTCATATTTTCATTTCCATTGTTTGGTTTAACCTTTCTTGTGATCTATATGATCTAAGCAGTATTATTCTCTTGCTTATGTAAACACCTAGGTGTACAATTCTGTCAGCAAGACCCTATTTCTATCGTTGATGACATTCCGGTAACCACCGATGGACGAGAACTTTGCCTATTGGTCCGCCTCGTTCAACAGGCAGGAAAATGGTTCTCTTCGTCCCTCGCCCTTGGTACCAACGTTGTTGCCAACATAACTGGCCGGCTATCCTCTAACATACCCTTCTATTTTAACAATGCAAGATGGCACTCCTCATTCAACTTTTAAAACCACATGATGGGCCCATAACCCACAGTTCCATAGGATCGAAACCTGACTCTCCTCTACACCCTTGTTTGACATAGTTATTCCTCGTGTTTGACCGGGTTACCTTCCTAGAAATTATCTATTCTGGTATTAGACACAATACTTATTCCCGCGGCTCTAAACCCCTTTTCAGTCCTTGTTCAGGCGTCGAATAACTGCCTATGCGCTTGAAACTTCTATTTTGCACCTTCTTACTTTGCTCTCAAAATTTTCTTAAGCTTCAACTTGAGAGTTACTTGCCGCCACCTTCCCTGGTGTTACCTACCAGATAAGCGACCTTGTAGAGTTCAGTTCTTTCGAACATACCCCTTATCGTTTTTCGTAAGTACAATGGAGCTCCCGAAGAAAGGATGAAGACTTCATCATGATGGCCTGAAATAGAGGAATGAAGACATCAATGTAATGGATTGACCTCTTCGAGAAGAGCAACCAAGGACCAGAAGATCCGTTAGAATTTTATAACCAGAACTTTCCCCCTTACTCCACCTCTTAAATCTCGGGACGAGATTTCTTGTAGTGGAGGAGAATTGTAACACCCGGATAGTTATGCTACAGTAATTCCATGCTAATGATGCCACGTCACCAGGATTACTATTGTCGATCTCGCGATGGTTAAAAAACGATTCAAATTCAAATGTAAAATAAAGTCAAATGGTAAAGTTTTCAAACTTTAAAACTAAAATGTTCGCATTGTTCAATAATTCCCCTGATCATTTGTCATGTTGAACCCAACCTTATTTGACTCACCAATTAACCCCTAGGAATTTATAAAGTGCTCTAACGGCAAATAAAATAGCCTTTTCAAAATAAACAAATATTAATATAATTCCAATTGACCTCAAACTTTGTATGTCATTCCAAAATATTGTGAAGTATTTAAGTGACAAGTTTCATGATGAATAAAATTCAATTGATATTTAAAGGAGGTGCAAAACTGTGGTGAATAAAAGAAATCAGAGAATAAATAAAAGCAGAAAAATAAACAAATGGTGGGAAACCTAACTACTGTACACTTAGAGCATCTCCAACAGGCGCCCAACACGGCGCGCGCAAAAAACAGCTTTAGCG
>NW_021292300.1:0-1075 GCF_002162155.2 Triticum dicoccoides
AAAGGAATCCAGATTTCACAAAAGGACCAAACACATCAAGAGACGCTTCAACTCCATCCGGGATCTAGTCCAGGTGGGAGACATAGAGATTTGCAAGATACATACGGATCTGAATGTTGCAGACCCGTTGACTAAGCCTCTTCCACGAGCAAAACATGATCAGCACCAAGGCTCCATGGGTGTTAGAATCATTACAGTGTAATCTAGATTATTGACTCTAGTGCAAGTGGGAGACTGAAGGAAATATGCCCTAGAGGCAATAATAAAGTTATTATTTATTTCCTTATAATCATGATAAATGTTTATTATTCATGCTAGAATTGTATTTACCGGAAACATAATACATGTGTGAATACATAGACAAACAAAGTGTCACTAGTATGCCTCTACTTGACTAGCTCGTTAATCAAAGATGGTTATGTTTCCTAACCATGAATAATGAGTTGTTATTTGATTAACGAGGTCACATCATTAGTAGAATGATCTGATTGACATGACCCATTCCATTAGCTTAGCACCCGATCGTTTAGTATGTTGCTATTGCTTTCTTCATGACTTATACATGTTCCTATGACTATGAGATTATGCAACTCCCGTTTACCGGAGGAACACTTTGGGTACTACCAAACATCACAACGTAACTGGGTGATTATAAAGGAGTACTACAGGTGTCTCCAATGGTCGATGCTGGGTTGGCGTATTTCGAGATTAGGATTTGTCACTCCGATTGTCGGAGAGGTATCTCTGGGCCCTCTCGGTAATACACATCACATAAGCCTTGCAAGCATTACAACTAATATGTTAGTTGTGAGATGATGTATTACGGAACGAGTAAAGAGACTTGCCGGTAACGAGATTGAACTAGGTATTGGATACCGACGATCGAATCTCGGGCAAGTAACATACCGATGACAAAGGGAACAACGTATGTTGTTATGCGGTCTGACCGATAAAGATCTTCGTAGAATATGTAGGAGCCAATATGGGCATCCAGGTCCCGCTATTGGTTATTGACCGGAGACGTGTCTCGGTCATGTCTACATTGTTCTCGAACCCGTAGGGTCCGCACGCTTAA
>NW_021292302.1:0-497 GCF_002162155.2 Triticum dicoccoides
TAAGTTACTCTACAAGCGTATTCTTAATAAACACTTATTTTACATTAATATCCAACAAAACATTCTACTAGATATGTGCGATCTTTTTATCTTATCAAAATTATTATATCTTATCATCTGTTATATGTTTATATTTCATATCTATTTGCAGTTTTACATTCGTATTCGTATTTAAGTTTCAACTGCAAACTGCTTTCACAAATGTTGTAATAAGAATGAAGTTTGTGTGTTAGTTTTTGTTTGATTATTTCCATTTCTGAATCTCTCAGTATTTTCCCGTACTTGTTGTAATATAAAGATTTTCGTATTAATAATGGCATGTATTAGTAACATTTTTTCCTCCAACCATTATACATATTTAACCGACAACATTTTTTCAGATGGTAGTACGGCAGATCACTTGATGTAAATGAGACGTGAATTCACATTCCTACCACTTGGAAAAGTATCAACATCCTACATTGAACAATGTACTAGAAGATTCTGATAATAATAAT
>NW_021292303.1:0-1264 GCF_002162155.2 Triticum dicoccoides
ACTCTTGTTCATAAGGATAAAAATATTACTTTGCTTCCTATGACTCCTGATTCCATTTTGAAAGATGATATTAATAGAGCTAATAAAGCACAACAGGAGAAGAATAAGAGTGAAAATCAGATTGTGGCAAAAGAATTTGAGCAACAAATGAAGCCTAATAATAAACCATCTAGTGTTGCTTCTGAAATTAAATTGAAAAGTGCATGTTTATTTGCCACCAAATCTGATATTGATGAGCTAGATTTCAGCAAATCTGTTTGCTATGCTTTTGTGTGCAAAGAGGCATTATTTTCATTTGAGGACGTGCCTTCCTCTTTGCCTCCTGCTGTCACTAACATTTTGCAGGAGTTCGCTGACGTTTTTCCACAAGACGTGCCACCGGGATTACCGCCTATTCGAGGGATTGAGCATCAGATTGACTTAATTCCCGGTGCTTCACTGCCAAACTGTGCACCATACCGTACCAATCCAGAGGAGACGAAGGAGATTATGCGTCAAGTACAAGAGCTTCTCGACAAAGGTTATATACGCGAATCCCTTAGTCCTTGTGCTGTTCCTATTATTCTAGTGCCAAAAAAGGATGGTACATCACGTATGTGTGTTGATTGTAGAGGCATTAATAATATTACTATTCGTTATCGTCATCCTATTCCTAGGCTAGATGATATGCTTGATGAATTGAGTGGCTCTACAATATTCTCCAAAGTTGATTTGCGTAGTGGCTACCATCAAATTCGTATGAAATTGGGAGATGAATGGAAAACAACATTTAAAACTAAGTTTGGATTATATGAGTGGTTAGTCATGCCTTTTGGGTTAACTAAAATGCACCTAGTACTTTCATGAGATTAATGAACGAAGTTTTACGTGCTTTCATTGGACGATTTGTGGTAGTTTACTTTGATGACATATTGATTTATAGCAGATCTTTGGAAGAACATTTGGAACATTTACGTGCTGTTTTTATTGCTCTACGTGATGCACGTTTGTTTGGTAACCTTGGGAAGTGCACCTTTTGCACCGACCGAGTATCTTTTCTTGGCTATGTTGTTACTCCACAGGGAATTGAAGTTGATAAAGCCAAGATTGAAGCTATTGAGAGTTGGCCGCAGCCCAAAACGGTCACACAAGTGAGGAGTTTTCTTGGCCTCGCTGGATTCTATAGGCGTTTTGTGAGAGATTTCAGCACCATTGCTGCACCTCTCAATGAGCTTACAAAGAAAGATGTGCCTTTTCTTTGGGGTACCGCACAGGAAGAAGCCTT
>NW_021292304.1:0-3994 GCF_002162155.2 Triticum dicoccoides
GAATAAATGAAATAGTTCTGTAAACTCAACATACAAAGCATTCTCATGGTAGTAATGCTCTGCCTTGACTTTCACCATGAGGGACTCTCAATTTGGCAGTCTTGGCAGTTTTCATGTACCATTCATGCAATTCATACATTCTCGTTGAGAGGTTCTTGACCTCCTCAGGATTGACCAAATGTTCGCCGCGGACATATTTCCGTTTTAGTTCCTGCTCTATAAAAGTGTCCATGGGCTTGAGCTCTAGGAGTTGTTCTACAGCGCATCCGATCTTTGCAGTCTGCCTTCTATGATTGTTGGTTATTACCAGATGATCGGCAGCGCCGGTACTCATGTGTGTTGGCACAATGAGCGGGGGGGGGTCGATTGCACTGCCTGTTCTCCCAGCTGGGGAACATTTTTCCTACTTTTTTTTGCAGCTGCTTGGCTGAAGCTCGAGCTTGACTCCTTTTGTTGTGCTTGATATGCCTTCCTGATTTGGCGCTCATAGTCTGAGTCAACAGGCTTGGGAGCTGGTGGTTGAGTCATACGAATAAAGTGGTCAATGGCATGCTCAGGCACTTTCTTCTTTGGAGGCAGTGGCGGTTTCGTTCCAAAATGGGCGTCCAATTGTCTCCTGCATTCAGCTTCGTTTTCCTCTTTGCTCATGTCATAAGGCCTCTTTGGAAGAGGCGCGAGGCCTGGACCATATTGGAATCTCTTGCATCCTGAACAATAGTTGCGGCGGCTCTCTTCTGTTGTTGCTTAGGCGGCGGAGCCCGCTGAGGTGGCGGATACGGCTTACGTGGTGCCTGACTTGGAGGAGGAGGCCTGGGCTGACGCGGTGCCGGACTTGGAGGAGGAGGAATGGGCTCACACGGTGCCAGACTTGGAGGAGGAGGAGTGGCCTCACGCGTTGGCGGACTTAGAGGAGCAGGAGTATGCAAAGGTTGTGGCTGACTTGGATGAGTTGGAGTCGACTGCTGACGCGGTGGTGGACAAGGAGGAGGAGGCGGCTGACGTGGTGTGGGTGGCCTTGGAAACACGATGCAATCCTTTCTCCATAAAACGATACGATGCAATGCGTCTCCCAGTGTGTGCTCGTCGTCACATCTAGGAATGTCAAGTTGTAGCCCCCAATATTCTTCCACCACTTCATCAACCACGATACGAGCATAGTAAGCTGGAATCGGATTGAAATGGAAGGTTGCTTCAGGAGGATTTGTATAAGCAACGCCATCTGCCACCTTGATGGATATGTTCTTCATTTTGAACTATAGCTCACAATTAGTGTTACCAATGATGTCATCCACACGGTATCTATCCAACAGTGGTGCCTTATCGCCCGGTGCGGAACCCACGCTGCTTCTCAGCATGGATGGGATGGTGCTATCCAATGCTGGATCCACTAGCTCCTGCAAATACAGAGATCCCCTTCCCTGGCTGATTTTGTCGATGTGCAGCTGCCTCCGCTGGAATTGGAGTGCCAACACCGCGTGCACTGATTCTAGGCCTTTAAAGCATTCTGTTTCCTGCTTCCTCCACTCCTCGTCCACCTTCCTCTTCTTCTCCTCCATCTTCTTTCTCGCACGGCTTATGTAGTCGGCGTTCTAGTCTGCAAACCCCTCATACCACGGAGCAATGCCTTTGCCTCGTGTTCTTCCCAGGTGTTCAGGATTTCCTAGGGCGCGCGTAAGCTTGTCATTCCCTCTGTTGGGCGTGAGCACACCTGTTTGAGCCTCTTCTATTGCAACAAGTATTTGGAGGTCGGCTCCTTTAAGACTTGCCTTCTTCAAAACCTGGCCTGTCTCTGGGTCCAACGCCCCCCATGCGCATAGAATCAAGTCCTGCATATAGGGGGCCAGCTCAATTTAACTAGACTGATCCTTGCATCCAGCATCTCTTGCTTAGCCTTATCCCACTTAGGCCGGGCCACCGCATAGTCATCTGGTCCCAGCCTATGGAAATGCTCCTTTTTCGCGACATTGATCATATTTATTCTCGACCGTTCCGTAGCTAATTCCGATTCCTTGAATTTCATGAAAGCTAGCAAGTGATCTCTTTGCTTCTCCAGTGTTCCCAAGAATTTTGGAGTCTTCTTTCCTCCTTCGATGTACTTGGCCCATATAGTTTTCTTGTGCTTGTTGAATGCAACCTCCATCTTCCTAAGAGCAACGTTCTTGACTTTATCCACATCTTCAGTTGTGAAATGATCTGGTAGCATGAAATGTGACATGAGAGATTCCCAAAGCAATTTTTTGCTCTATCGTCAACAAAAGAAAGATCTCGACATGGCTTTGCTGCCTTTTTCCATTCTTGAATGGAGATCGGGAGTTGGTCCTTCAGAAGAACACCGCACTGACGAACGAACTTTCCCGCCTTCTTCTTAGGCGCGATAGGTTTGCCATTATGTTTGATGGCATCGATGTTGTACTTTATGCCTTATACAAAATCATTAAAAAACGTGATGATCACCAGATGCCTGCTTCCATAAAAATACCTCGCCGATATTTGCTATTTCAAGATCTTCATCATAGTTCTGGACTTCATCAATTCGCTCGTCTTGATCGAAGATCATATCACCCTCCCTGGTATTGTTCAGATATTGTGAGCCATCATCTTCTTCATTCGGATCATCGGGCCGGCTCGGGGAGCGTATGAGCTCGAACATAGCCTCTTCTCCTTCTTTGCTGGTATTGTCCGTCATAGCTTTTATTTAACTAATCCAGAAGAAATTTAAAACAACTTAGTACGCATCTCAAATAATAATAGATAATTGATACACATCTCGAATAATACTAGATAATATATATGCATCTCGAAAGATAAAACTGAATCATAGTAGATAATTAATATGCATCATCGAATAAAATCTCGAATACATCGTCTCGAATATTATCGAATAGTATATATAATCTCGAATACATTGTATCCAATATTATCGAATACATCACTAGCTAGCTAATATAGATCGAATACTATCGAATTATCTAGTTCACTCGCAGTTGCTGAGGCGCGGGTGGTGGACACCCAAAGAGAATGA
Organism: Triticum dicoccoides; assembly: GCF_002162155.2. Lineage (NCBI taxonomy): Eukaryota > Viridiplantae > Streptophyta > Magnoliopsida > Poales > Poaceae > Triticum > Triticum dicoccoides. Next base: position 3,023 of record NW_021292304.1, read on the forward strand.
ACCATCACAGGATCATAGCTCGAGTGAGATCCCCGAAGAACCTGCCAGGTATTGGAGAACCTGACATCCATAGCAGCTATGTAGCGACGGACGTACTCGTCCTCCTCCCTGACATGGCGACGTACCACCTTCGGCGGGGCTGGCTCCCTCTGCACCGAAAGTGGCCCACGCGAACGCCACCAAAGGAGCTCCAGGTCGACGACGGGACCTGGGGCTGGGTTCGTCACCAAGCGGCGCCCCCCTGAAGGTAGCACCTCCCAGTGCCAGATCGGCGGAGCCCAGTCCCGGACATGGCTCCTCTGAAGCAGGACATCGCCGCGAACGGGTCGACGGCAAGGATGCGGCCCGGGCATCGTTGACGTCGAGAACAAATACTATATGCAAATGTAACATTTTTTAAATGAATGGATTGTGATTTCTTATATAAAAATTCTATATGCAAATGTAACATAACGGTTTCTCTTAGGAAATTCTAATTTAGTGAGGCACAATTTACATTGCAGGTTTGTATAGCTACAATTAACTAATGTCATGCATCTCTCACACATTTCTACCTTCAAAGTAATTGCCACAATGTTTGTCAAGTACTCCATTCCAAAGTAAGATGGGCCATGTGCGAAGTCAATATTGTCTCTCTTCATAATTGGGTGATTGCTTTTAGAACGCCCTGGTAGATAATGCTATAGTTTTACAATACGATCAAGCAGTATAGTCGTTTCTAATTCACATCTAAATAACCAATATTCAGGACAAAAAAGAAAGCAACCGACGTATATTGTCATGCAAGACAAATATTTTTGACATTTCGTCGTAAGACAAATATCTTTGACATATCATTGTATAACAGTCCAATGAGTGGATGGTCAAAGTAAAAACGCTACAAAGAAAACCGCGCAGAAATGCGCGCGACTACTTATAGTATATACCAATGGGCAGTCTATCCAATGGACAACATGGGAACCTCCAAATAAG
>NW_021292304.1:7766-16441 GCF_002162155.2 Triticum dicoccoides
AACTAGTTAAATTAATAGAACGAGGTGAACTAGTTTATTTTTAGTAAGAAGTAGTTTATTTTTATTTATAGTAATTGCTTAGTTGAACTAGTTAAATTAATAGAACTAGTTTATTTTTAGTAAGAACTAATTTATTTTTAGTAAGAACTAGTTTATTTTTATTTATAGTAAGTGTTAAGTCGAAGTAGTTGAATTAATACAACTAGTTTATTTTAGTAAGAAAATTTAGCTATATGATATTTGATGATCTAATTAAAATTTTACTATAGAACTGGTTTATATTTAGTAAGAAAAATAATAAAACTAGTTTGATTTTTATGTCATTATCACTTTGTCATCAAATAATGCTATATGATATTTGATGATCTAATTAAAGTTTACTCAGTGGAATATGCAGGCTTAGTCGTGTCTCCTTGGAGTGATCGTCATCCGAGCTACCTCCACTTCCTCTACACCCGAGTCGGTGAGCTAAAAGTCCACCTCCTCCTTCTCCACCTTCCTCTACTTCCGAACTAGGGTATTTAGTTATCAGATATATTGAAATGTTTTTGTCAATATTGAACCATTGAAATGCAATGAGCACCATTTTATGCTCATGTGCGATGTGTTCATTCATTTCCAAGTGACCAATGTTTTGCCGGAGTGTTGATTCATTTCCGTTCCGGCAAATTTCAGGCTCTCGATATGTCCCATTTTAGCAAAGGTCATGCCGAATTTTTTCGTGAATTTAAGCATGACTTGTGCTAGAATATGTAGGAAACATCGAGTGCCCCGGGTTTGCTAGAAAGAGAATTAAACGACATTTTGAGTTGACTTTAAGTATGTCGGGGCTCCATACATGATTGTCCAAAAATCGGTGAGGGAGAGTCTCCACCATATATGAGAGAAGAATGTCGACTGTTGTCGTGGGGGTCGCGTTTCCTTCTTCTCTTTGTGCTAGACCTTTGTTATGCACTAGGGGAAGAAGGATTAGCGACCATCATCGACGGTTGAAAATCGATGACGGAGTGTCCACCATATATGAGAGAAGAAGAAAGCCGACTGTTGTTGTGGGGGTCACTTCTCTTTCTTTTCCTTATGCTAGATATTTGTAATGCACTAGGGAAAGGAGGAGTAGCGACAATCACCAACGGTCGCAATATCAAAGAGGGAGAGCCCACCATATACGTGAGATGAGAGTTTAGGAAGGAAGACTCGACAGACCTATAGTCAACCCGTTGCATATTGAGTAATAGTGAGCTGTGTGTTGAGTTCCATGGTAGTGGCCTTCGGTCGATTTTTCATTAATGTTTCAACTATGAACATAGGAAATGTCTGACGACGAAAAGGAATTCGATATATGCGAATACTGCGAAGACGAGCGTGGCTTGTGTGATAGGCCTCACCTAGTTGGTGGTATGCGCTTCAGCTTCAAGCTGGATGATGATACGTCTTCAACGTATCTATAATTTTTTATTGTTCCATGCTATTATATTACCCCTTTTGGATGTTTATGGGCTTTATTTTACACATTTATATCATTTTTGGGACTAACCTACTAACTGGAGGCCCAGCCCATATTGATGTTTTTTTGCCTATTTCAGTATTTCGAAGAATAGGAATATCAAAGGGAGTCCAAACGGAATGAAACCTTCGGCAGCGTGATTTTTGGAACAAACGTGATCCGGAGAGCTTGGAGTGCAAGTCAAGAAGCTGCCGAGGAAGCCACGAGATAGGAGCCCCCCCCCCTTGTAGGGTGCGCCCCCTCTCTCGTCGGCCCCTCGGGCGGCCACCGACGTACTTCTTCCTCCTATATATACCTACGTACCCCATCGGCCCTCGTCCCGGTTATGATTCAGATGTGGTATATTCTCTTTTATAACTATTTGTTGCATTTAGTGTTTATGACAAATTATACCCATCAAGTTGACATAGATATTTTTATGTAGGTGGTATGTGAACCAGAAATTCCAACCGACCCTATTGTCGAGAGGTTAAATTTAGTTGAAAAAGAAAACAAGTATTTGAAAAAAAAACTGAAAAGAATTGAGGGGGAAAAGATGGAATTGGAGTTGCATGTTACCGATGTCGTTGATGATCACAAGATCAAGATGGAGAAAATGCGCTTGAAGATTAGAAAGATTAGAAATGCCATCCATAGTGAGGCTTGGTATCATTATGCTGTTGGATCAATTGTTACCTTAGTTGCGATCTTGATCGCGTTTGTTGTATACAGCTAGAGAGTTATTTGTATGTTGTTTTATGAGAATAAGTGTTGTACGAACTTTATGTATGAACTTGTATTAATTTGGTATTTTCGGTGCTGTGTAAATGAAGATGAGACGGCAATGGATGTACGATGACCGATGCTCTCCCCAGTTAGTTAGTGGCGTGCATACTTTTCTCCTTGCGGCTGAGGCAAACAAGTGGGCAGATGGTTTTATGCCTTTCCATGTGCTGGCTGTAAGAATGATCTGAATTACTCTAAGTCAAGAACCATTCACGTCCACCTGTTTGAGTCTGGTTTCATGCCCCACTATAATGTTTGGACCAAGCACAAAGAAAGAGGGGTTATGATGGAAGACAATGAAGAAGAAGAGGACGGACTGCTATCCTATCCATGGGTTCCCTGAATACGATGGTACAACAATGGGGGAAGAAGTCAAGCCGACAATGCGGGAAGAAGCTGAAGAAGAGGCATCAGATGAGCCCGCTAATGATCTAGGTCGGGCTATTGCCGACACAAAGAGAAAATGCGCAAGTGAAAAGGAGAAGAAGAAGTTGCAGCGCATGTTAGAAGATCACAAGAAATTGTTGTACCCGAATTGCGAAGCTGACAAGAAAAAGCTAGGCACCACACTGGAATTGCTGCAATAGAAGGCAGAGAATGGTGTATCTGACAAGGGATTTGGAAAGTTGCTGATAATGTTAAAGAAGATGCTTCCAATGGACAATGAATTGCCAGAGAGTACATACGAAGCAAAGAAGGTTCTCTACCCTCTAGGATTATAGGTGCATTAGATAGATGCATGCCCAACTGATTGCATCCTCATCCGTGGTGAGTACGAGGATTTCAACGCGTGCCCAGTATGCGGTGCGTTGCCCTATAAGATCAGCCGCGATGACCCTGGTGATGTCAAGGGCGATCGCCCCAGGAAGAAGATTCCTGCCAAGGTGATGTGGTATGCTCCTATAATACCACGGTTGAAACATTTGTTCCAAAACAAAGAGCATGCCAAGTCGATGCAATGGCACATAGAAGACCATAAGAAAGACGGGAAGTTGAGAGTACTCGCTGACGGGTCACAGTGGAGAAAAATCGAGAGAAAGTACTGGGAGGGATTTGCAGGTGATGCAAGGGACGTATGGTTTGGTCTAAGCGCATATGGCAATTATCCCTTTGGGGAGAAGAGCAGCAACCATAGCACCTAGACTGTGACTCTATGTATGTATAACTTTGCTCCTTGGTTGTGCATGAAGCGGAAGTTCATTATGATGCCAGTGGTCATCCAAGGCCCTAAGCAACCCCGCAACGACATTTATGTGTACCTAAGGCCATTAGTTCAATAACTCTTATAGCTGTGGAATGGAAAAGGTGTACGGGCATGGGATGAGCACAAAATGGAAGCATTTGACCTAAATGTGTTGCTGTTTGTGACCATCAATGATTGGCCTGCTCTTAGTAACCTTTCAGGACAGACAAGCAAGGGATACCACGCATGCACGCACTGTTTGGATGATACCGACAATATATATTTGGATAATTGTAAGAAGAATGTGTACTTGGGACATCGCCGATTTCTTTCGAGCAGACATCCCATAAGAAAGAAAGTCAAGCATTTCAAAGGTGAGGCAGATCACCGAACGAAGCCTCGCCACCGTATCGGTGATGATGTACATGATATGGTCAAGGATTTGAATGTAATCTTTGGAAAGTGTCCTGGCAGACAATCTGTTCCGAATGACGCTGATGGACGTGCACCCATGTAGATGAAGAAATCCATATTTTGGGACCTGCCCTATTGGAAAGACCTAGAGGTCCGCTCTGCAATCCACGTGATGCACGTGATGAAGAATCTTTGTTTGACCCTGCTTGGCTTCTTGGGCATGAATGGGAAGACAAAATATACATCGAAGGCACGGGAGGACCAACAACGTATGCACAGAAAGGACGGCATACATCAGGGTCATGCCAGCTATGCTCTTACCAAAGAAGAGAAGGAAATCTTCTTTGAATGATTGCTCAGTATGAAGGTACCGTCTAGAACTATGTGCATTCCCCAATGCAATCTCTCAGAAGGTAATCTATCCAGAAATCATACCAAGGTTGGAGAATGATTTGGTGCAATGTCTTATCAGTTTCGAGTTGGTGTTCCCACCATCCTTCTTCAGTATCATGACGCACGTCCTAGTTCACTTATGCGAAGAAATTGTCGTTCTGGGTTCTGTATTTCTACACAATATGTTCCCCTTTGAGAGGTTCATGGGAGTCTTAAAGAAATATGTTCATAACCGTTCTAGGCTAGAACGATGCATCTCCAAGGCCATGAAAATGAGGAGGTCATTGAGTTTTGTGTTGACTTTATTCCTGACCTTAAGCCGATTGGTGTTCCTAAATCGTGGCATAAGGGCAGACTGGGTGGAAATTGCATGCTAGGACCAGATCAAATAATATGTATGGACAGGTATTCTCTCACTGAAGCACACTACACAGCTCTACAAAATTCCGCCTTGGTGGCTCCGTATATTGAGGAACACAAGAATATTTTAAGCTCCAAATACCCGGAGTAGTTTGAAGAGTGGATTACACATGAACAAACGAGGACTTTCGCCGGTTGGTTGCAGACACGTGCCATGCTTGACGCCGCTATTCAAGATGACATGTACTTGCTATCCTAGTTACCATCTTCGAACATATTTACTTTCAAAGGGTACGAGATAAATGGGAATACATTTTACACGATCGCCCAAGATAAAAAGAGCACCAACCAAAACATTGGTGTCCGCTTTGATGCAGCAACCAGTAGGGGAAATGACAAATATTATGGTTACATAAAGGAGATATGGGAACTTGACTATGTACGTGATTTGAAGGTCCTTTTGTTTCGGTGCAAATGGGTCAATATGACAGGAGGCGGCATAAAGGAAGACCCATAGTACGAAATGACAACAGTGGATTGATACGTCTCCAACGTATCTATAATTTTTGATTGTTCCATGCTATTATATTACCTGTTTTGGATGTCTATGGGCTTTATTTTACACATTTATATCATTTTTGGGACTAACCTACTAATTGGAGGCCCAGCCCGTATTGCTGTTTTTTTGCCTATTTAAGTATTTTGAAGAAAAGGAATATCAAACGGTGTCCAAACGGAATGAAACCTTCGGCAGCCTGATTTTTGGAACGAACGTGATCCAGAGAACTTGGAGTGCAAGCCAAGAAGCAGCCGAGGCGGCCACGAGATAGGAGGGTGCGCCCCCCTGTCTCGTGGACCCCTCGGGCGGCCACCGATGTACTTCTTCCTCCTATATAAGCCTACATATCCAGGGAGCCACCGAAGAAATATTTCCGCCACCGTAACCTTCTGTATCCGCGAGATCCCATTTTGGAGCCGTCGCCAGCGTTCTATCGGAGGGGGAATCCACCACGGAGGGCTTCTACATCAACACCATAGCCCCTCCAATGAGTTGTGAGTAGTTTACCACAGACCTTCGGGTCCATAGTTATTAGCTAGATGGCTTCTTCTCTCTTTTTTGATCTCAATACAATGTTCTCCCCCTCTCTTGTGGAGATCTATTCGATGTAATCTCTTTTTGCGGTGTGTTTTTTGAGATCCAATGAATTGTGGGTTTATGATCAAGTTTATCTATGAATAATAAATGAATCTTCTCTGAATTCTTTTATGTATGATTGAGTTATCTTCGCAAGTCTCTTCGAATTATCGGTTTGTTTTGGCCTACTAGATTGATCTTTCTTGCCATGGGAGAAGTGCTTAGCTTTGGGTTCAATCATGCGGTGTTCTTACCCAGTGAAAGAAAGGATTGCAAGACACGTATTGTATTGTTGCCATCAAGGATAAAAAGATGGGGTTTATATCATATTGCTTGAGTTTATCCTTCTACATCATGTCATCTTTCCTAATGCGTTACTCTGTTCTTATGAACTTAATACTCTAGATGCATGCTGGATAGCGGTCGACGTGTGGAGTAATAGTAGTGGATGCAGGCAGGTCGGTCTACTTGTCATGGACGTGATGCCCATATACATGATCATGCCTAGATAACATCATAATTATTTGCTTTTCTATCAATTGCTCGACAGTAATTTGTTGACCCGCCGTAATACTTATGCTATCTTGAGAGAAGCCTCTAGTGAAACCTATGGCCCCCGGGTCTATCTTTTATCATATAAGCTTTCAATCTACTTTTATTTGCATCTTTACTTCCTGCATCTATATCACAAAATACCAAAAATATATTTATCTTATCATATTATCTCTATCAGATCTCACTTTCGCAAGTGGCCGTGAAGGGATTGACAACCACTTTATCGCGTTGGTTGCAAGTTCTTTGTTTGTTTGTGTAGATTCGTGGGACTTGTGAGGAGCCTCCTATTGGATTGATACCTTGGTTCTCAAAAACTGAGGGAAATACTTACACTACTGTGCTGCATCACCCTTTCCTCTTCAAGGAAGACCAACGCAGGCTCAAGATGTAGCATGGATCTCAACAATCTTCCCTACGTATACAAACCATTCGTCCTAGTCAATGATGTGGCACAGGTTTTCTATGTGAAGGACATGTCTACCAAGCCGAGAAAAAGGAAAAGATAAGGAAGCAAATACATTATACGATGAGCCAAAACGCCACATAGTTCTTTCAGGTAAAAGAAACATCGTGGGAGTGGATAACAAGACAGACATGTCAGAAGATTATGAAAAGTTTCATGAAATTGCTCCCTTCATAGTGAATATTGACTCGAGCAATCAGTTAAATGATGAAGGTTTTCCATGGTTACGGCGCAAAGTTTCACACCCGAAGACAGTAGGGAATCTTTGTAATAGTTAGGGTGCTTATCTATTTTCCATTTGAAACGTGTACTTTTGTGCTTCGGACAAATGTGTACCTTTCTGACTTCATTTGCTAATGTTCAGCTCATTTACTGAATTTTTTTGATAAATGACCCTGAAAGTGAAAAGCACTACAATGAACTCTGAAAAGGTTGAAAGTTGGCATGGTATCAACATTTCACCCACATAGCATGTGCAAAAAAGTTTAGAGGGTTACGACAAAAACTGGATGCACTTCGTGTACAAAATGGACAATCTCTTTCAAAGTATCAGGGTTTCGGACGAAAACTCATCTGTTACAAAGGCATTTCATCTTTTCAAACTTATTTCAACTCCAGACTTTTTGAGCCTTCAGTATGCACCTTCAAAGCCACGTCATCAATTTCCAACCCTTTCTGATTTCATTTGCTATTTTTCATGCTTTTACTGATTTTTTTGAGCTAAATGACCCTGAAATTGGAAAGCACTACAAATGAACTCTGAAAACGTTGAAACTTGTCATTGTATCATCATTTCACCCACATAACATGTGCAAAAAAGTTGAGAGGGTTACGGCGAAAACTGGATGCACTTTGTGTACGAAACGGACAATCTCTTTTGAAGTTTCAGGGTTTCGGACGAAAACTCATGTGTTACAACAGCATTTCATTTTTTTGAAATAACCTAAGTATTACCAAATTAAATATAATGATAAAAACACTAATATTATGCATAAGAAAAAAGAATCACTAAAAAAATCTATTTTTAAAGTAAAGTTATTTACAAACTAGTGATTCACACAAATTCCAAATAATTCAAATCTAAACTATTCAAATTTGAAAACTACTGGCAGTAACAGAAAGTTTATAATTTTATTTAGCTAAAACATAAATGTTCACAAAGAAACTCTATATAAATCCAAAAACAACTCAGAAATAAAAGAAACTAAATAACATAAAAAATAAAAAAAATAAAAAAAAGCCCAACTACTAGGCCACAATGGCCTACATACGATTAGAAACCCAACCTGTAGTTAGACTAGGATGCAGGCAGCAAGGACTAGTAGGCCCATAGGGGAGCGTAGTAGTTTAAGCCCAGAAGCCTGCTTTGGAGAGGAGCTCGAAGGAGCAGCCGCGGCTGGGTTTATAAACCAGTGCGGCTGCCCTTCGCTCGGTGAGGTGGGACTAAACTTTGTGCACTGCAGTGGCAGTGCACCACCTTTACTACCGGTTGGTGGCTCCACCCGGTACTAAAGGGGGGCCTTTAGTACCAGTTGTATCCCCGACCCGGTACTAAAGGGTGTCGCTTCCCGCCATTTGGTTAGTGGCTACAACGGCACTAAAGGTCCATCCTATATATACAACACTTGAAAAAAAATTCAGTTTCCCTCTGTTATTCCTTTGTTTCTTCCTCTCCGTCGACAATGCACCGCCTGCGCCGATCGACACCGTCGCCGCGCTGGACGCGCCGCCACCGATGCGCCGCAAACGACGCGCCGCCAACGACGCGCTGCCCACGCCGTTCCCCGTCGCGCCGCTCGCCGCCCCCGCCGCGCGCTGGCCCTCCCTCGAGCTCGCACGCCGTCGCCGTCGCCGCCCCGACGCGCCGCACCCAACCCGCTGCCACCAACGCGCTGCCCACGCC
>NW_021292304.1:19131-38919 GCF_002162155.2 Triticum dicoccoides
CGTTCACCCTATAGTTTGTTAATTTTTAGGAGTTAGTTTTCAGTTCTTGTTAATTTGACTGTGCGGGCGGGTGAGCTTCGTCCGCTCCTCTGTTCTTGTTGATTTTTTGGATTTTGCCCGTACATGCGTGTTTGAATATTGTAATTACTGTTGCTATAGGTTTGAATTTATTGTATTCAGGTATAATTGTCATTTTTTGAATTGCATTTTTTAAATTAAAGCTGATGTTGTTCGTCCAGTTGCCATGTCTTCCATGTAATTTTTTGCGGGGGTATTTTTCGATAGTTTAGTGGTTGTACAATTTTTAGGCGAGTTATGGAATTGCTAGTGAAATTGACACCTCTGTTAGTATAAAACATGTCTGTAGTTTTACTACTTTAATTTTATTTGTTGTAGTCGTGGCATACGTTGTAGTGCACTGCATTTTCGTTAGTAGTGTACTTCGTTGTAGCTGCATTACAGTGATTATGGCTGCTTATGAGATTTCTCTTTTCTTAAGCTGCATTCTGTGTTCTAGATGACTGCATAATATGCACTTCCGTACTGCATTAGTAGTGTTGTTAATGTTCTATTCTGCTATTAGAATGGATGGTCCATTATATGCTTGTGTTAGCTGAATAGTTATTATAAGAGTTTATTGAGCTGCATACTATGAGAATTGTTTTTGAACATCATATGTTAACTGCAAAGTTTCGACCATTTGCATTTCCTTGTTACTATTCAGAGGACTGCTTTTTTTATTATTAGTACCACACTATGTGTCTGAGAGAACTGCATTACTGCCAACAACAACTTTGTCTAAAAAGGATGATAAAATGACACAGTTGAGGTTGCATACTTTAAATAGGCATCGTTCAATGTGTCTGATGGACATAATTTTAAAAGCATACAACATAAGCAAAGCATTAGAAATATTGGTTGCTTCATATTAGACAGCCAGAGTGAAAATATTGTAAATTTGATGAAGTCTTCTTCTTTGTAGAAAAACATCATGGCCACTTCTCCAACCTCAAAGCCATTCTGGGAGACAAAATCTTTCCAACCAGTAGTTATGTTGATGCAGTCTTCAAAGTCGATGTGGTAGTCAGCTTGCATGTCTGCATACCCATTCTTGTGTTGTGTCTCCAAAGTAACCTTCCCTGAACTCGGAGCAGGAATTTTATTGTGGATGGCAGTTTCTGCACATTGGAATGGGTGGAAAAAGAATTTTATAAGTAAACAGCAAATGTTTTTCTTTTATACTCTGGATGATCTGTTTATGTTGACTTAAATACTTACATATATATGACTGCTATTTTCTAAAGTAGTTGCAATGTACGAACAAACTTATATACGGAATTGACCCCTAGTTTTACTAGGATATATATTATACTGCAACATGCTTGTACTGCGATGTCAGTAATAGTGTACTTCGCCAGCATGTCAAGAGAACTGCAACGCTTATCTACTGACCTTTTTTTTGTTCGTGTGTTGGGATTCTCATCTAACTAGTGTCGATACCTGGTGTGGTACTAAAGAAAGATAGGTAGAAGCATCTAGTCTTAATAGCTAACAAATATGAACAACAACACAAATTCTGTTTTGTATTTTGTGGACACTACTGAACAAATTGATTGAACTATATATTCAGATGTGGATTTGCAGGCTAGATTATGTCCAAAATTGTGAGGGTAAAAACATACCCAACTTTCCTGTAGATTGATACGTCTCCAACGTATCTATAATTCCTGATTGTTCCATGCTATTATATTACCTGTTTTGGATGTTTATGAGCTTTATTTACACTTTTATATCATTTTTGGGACTAACCTACTAACCGGAGGCCCAGCCTCTATTGATGTGTTTTGCCTATTTCAGTACTTCGAAGAAAAGGAATATCAAACTGAGTCCAAACGGAATGAAACCTTCAGGAGCGATCTTTATGGAACAAACGTGATCGAGAGGACTTGGAGTGCAAATCCAGAAGTAGCCAAGGTGGCCACGAGGGTGGAGGGCGCGCCCCCTACAGGGCACGCCCCCTCTCTCATGGGCCCCTCGGGCGTCCACCGACGTACTTCTTCCTCCTATATATACCCATGTACCCAGAAAACATCAGAAGAGCCCACAAAAAACTATTTCCACCGCCGTAACCTTCTGTATCCGTGAGATCCCATCTTGGAGCCTTTGCCGGCGCTCCGCCGGAGGGGGAATCGACCACGGAGGGCTTCTACATCAACACCATAGCCTCTCCGATGAGTTGTGAGTAGTTTACCACAGACCTTCGGGTCCATAGTTATTAGCTAGATGGCTTCTTCTCTCTCTTTGGTTCTTAATACCATGTTCTCCTTGATCTTCTTGGAGATCTATTCAATGTAATTCTTTTTGCGGTGTGTTTGTCGAGATCTGATGAATTGTGGGATTATGATCAAGTTTATCTATGAGAAATATTTGAATCTCCTTTAAATTCTTTTATGTATGATTGATTTATCTTTGCAAGTCTCTTCGAATTATCAGTTTGGTTTGGCCTACTAGATTGATCTTTCTTGCAATGGGAGAAGTGCTTAGCTTTGGGTTCAATCTTGCGGTATCCTTTCCCAGTGACAGCAGGGGCAACAAGGCACGTATTGTATTTTTGCCATCGAGGATAAAAAGATGGGGTTTATATCATATTGCATGAGTTTATCCCTCTACATCATGTCATCTTTCTTAATGCGTTACTCTGTTCTTTATGAACTTAATACTCTAGATGCATGTTGGATAGCGGTCAATGTGTGGAGTAATAGTAGTAGATGCAGGCAGGAGTCGGTCTACTTGTCACAGACATGATGCCTATATACATGATCATGCCCACATAATCTCATAATTATTCGCTTTTCTATCAATTGCTCGATAGTAATTTGTTCAGCCACCGTAATACTTATGCTACCTTGAGAGAAGACACTAGTGAAACCTATGGCCCCCGGGTCTATCTTTTATCATATAAGCTTTCAATCTACTTTTATTTGCATCTTTACTTTTCCAATCTATATTAAAAAATACCAAAATATATTTATCTTATCATTGGTTGCGAGTTCTTGTTTGTTTGTGTAGGTGCGTGGGACTTTTGAGGAGCCTCCTACTGGATTGATACCTTGGTTCTCAAAAATTGAGGGAAATACTTATGCTACTATTGATGCATCAGCCTTTCCTCTTCAAGGAAAACCAACGCAAGCTCAAGACGTAGCAAGTAGGATTTCTGGCGCCGTTGCCGGGGAGGTCTTCGCTCAAGTCAAGACATGCCAAGTACCCATCACAAACTCATCTCCCTCGCATTTACATTATTTGCCATTTGCCTCTTGTTTTCCTCTCCCCCACTTCACCCTTGCCGTTTTATTCGCCCTCTCTTTCCCAATCTTCCCTCTCTTTCGCTTGTCTTTTTGTTTGCTTGTGTGTTGGATTGCTTGTCGCTATGGCGCAAGATAATACCAAATTGTGTGACTTTTCCAATTCCAATAATAATGATTTCCTTAGTACTCCGATTGCTCCTCTTAATGATAATGATATTGTGTGAGATGTAAAAGAAAAAAGATACGGAAAATGATATTGTTAAATTGAAGTTATTTCCATTTTCACTTAGAGATCGTGCTATAGTTTGGTTTCCGTCTTTGCCTAAGAATAGTATTGATTCATGGAATAAGTGCAAAGATGCTTTTATCTCTAAGTATTTTCCTCTCGCTAAGATTATCTCTGTTAGGAACGATATTATGAATTTTAAACAACTTGATCATGAGCATGTTGCCCAATCTTGGGAAAGAATGAAATTGATGATTCGCAATTGCCCTACTCATGGTTTGAATTTATGGATGATCATACAAAAATTTTATGCCGGATTGAATTTTGCTTCTAGAAATCTTTTAGATTCGGCCGCGGGAGGCACGTTTATGGAAATCACCTTGGGAGAAGCTACAAAACTCCTTGATAATATTATAGCTAATTATTCTCAATGGCACACCGAAAGATCTACTAGTAAAAAAGTGCATGTTATAGAAGAAATTAATGTTTTGAGTGGAAAGATGGATGAACTTATGATATTGTTTGCTACTAAGAGTGCTGCTATTGATCTCAATGATATGCCTTTGTCTACTTTGATTGAGAATAATAATGAATCTTTGGATGGGAATTTTGTTGGTAGGAATAATTTTGGTAATAATGCTTATAGAGGAAACTTTAATCCTAGACCGTTCCCTAGTAATTCCTCTAATAATTATGGAAATTCCTACAATAATTCTTATGGTAATTTGAATAAGATGCCCTCTGATTTTTAGAATAGTGTGAAAGAATTTATGATTTCTCAAAAGGATTTTAATGCATTGCTTGAAGAAAAATTGCTCAAAGTTGATGATTTGGCTAGGAACGTTGATAGACTCTCGCTTGATGTTGATTCTTTGAAACTTAGATCTACTCCTCCTAAGCATGATATCAATGAGTCTCTCAAAGTTATGGGAATTTCCATTGATGAGTGCAAAGAAAGAACTGCTAGATTGCGTGCTAAGAAAGATTGCTTTATAAAGGCGTGTTCTTCTAGTTTCCATGAAAATAATGATGAAGATCTTAAAGTTAATGATGTGTACCCTATTAGATCTTTATTTTGCAATATGAATCTTAATAATGATAAGACTGGAGATGAGTCAACTTTAGTTAAAAGGCGTCCCAATGGTTCGGAGTTATTAGATCTTGATGCTAACTTTGGTAAAAGTAGGATTGGAGAGGTCAAGACTTTAAATAGCATTGAACCCACTATCTTGGATTTTAAGGAATTTAATTATGATAATAGTTCTCTAGAAGATTGTATTTCCTTCTTGCAATCTGTTGTTAATTCTCCTGATGCTTATAGTCAAAATAAAGCTTTTACCAAACATATTGTTGATGCCTTGATGTAGTCTTTTGATGAAAACTTAATTTGGAAGTTTCTATACCTAGAAAACTTAAATATGAGTGGTAACCTACTATAAATATTAAAATTAAAGATCATGAGTGTTTTGCTTTATGTGATTTGGGTGCTAGTGTTTCCACGATTCCGAAAACTTTATGTCATATTCTAGATTTCCATGATCTTGATGATTGCTCTTTAAATTTGCACCTTGCGGGTTCCACCATTAAAAAGACAATGGGGAGGATCAATGATGTTATCATTGTTGCAAATAGGAATTTGGTGCCCGTAGATTTTATCGTTCTTGATATAGATTGCAATCTTTCATGTCCTATTATTCTTGGTAGACCTTTCTTAGAACGATTGGTGCGATTATTGATATGAAGGAAGGGAATATTAGATTCCAATTTCCATTAAGGAAAGGCACATAGGACTTTCCAAGAAACAAAGTTAAATTACCTTATGAATCTATCATGTGAGCTACTTATGAATTGAGTGCCAACGATGGCACTACTTAGATCTATCCTCGCTTTTATGCCAAGCTAGGGGTGTTAAACGATAGCGCTAGTTGGGAGGCAACCCTATTTTCTTTTTCTTTTTTTTTGTTTTTGTTTATGTTTAGTAATAAATTTTGCATCTACCTTCTGTTTAGATGTATTTTTATGTTTTAATTAGTGTTGGTGCAAAGTAGAACCTATAGGATAACTTATGGTGATAGTTGATTTGATTCTGCTGAAAAATAGAAACTTTGCGCGCACGAAAATAATTTTAGTAATTCACAAAAACGTGATTTTGCGTTCATTATTTTTGCTGTAGATCAATATATAAATATACCGGGACTTCCTATTTTGGTAGGAGTTGTAGAGTTCCAGAAGTATTCGAGAGTTACAGATTGCTACAGACTGTTATGTTTTTCATAGATTCTGCCTTTCGTGTGTTGTTCGCTTATTTTGATGCATCTATGGCTAGTATTAAGTGGTATGAACCATAGAGAACTTGGAATACAGTAGGTTTAACATCAATATAAATAAAGAGTGGGTTCATTACAGTACCTTATGTGGTGGTTTTTCTTTCTTTCACTAACGGAGCTTATGAGATTTCCTGTTGAGTTTTGTGTTGTGATGTTTTCAAGTTTTGGCTAAAGATTTTGATGGACTATGGAATAAGGAGTGGCAAGAGCCTGAGCTTGGGGATGCCCATGGCACCCCAAGATATTCAAGAATAGACAAAATCCTAAGCTTGGGGATGCCCCCGGAAGGCATCCCATTTTTCGTCTTCGTTTATCGGTAACTTTACTTGGAGCTATATTTTTATTCGCCATATGATATGTGTTTTACCACAATCATCCTTGCTATACACACCTTTTGGAAGAAGCCTACTTAATTAAAATTTATTAGAATACTCTATGTGCTTCACTTATATCTTTTGAGCTAGATAGTTTTTGCTCTAGTGCTTCACTTATATCTTTTAGAGCATGGCGGTGGCTTAATTTTGAAGAAATTGTTGATCTCTCATGATTCACTTATATTATTTTGAGAGACTTTTAGAACAGCATGGTATTTGCTATGGTTATAAATTGGTCCTAGAATGATGAGCATCCATGTTGGGTATAATAAAAACTATCATAGAAAGTGCATTAAACACTAGGATCAATTTGATGCTTGATAATTGTTTTGAGATATAAAGGTGGTAATATTAGAGTCATGCTAGTGGGTAATTATGAAATTGAAATACTTGTGTTGAAGTTGGCAAGTCCCGTAGCATGCATGTATGGTGCCCTATATGAGATGGTGGCCGGAGCATCTCCTCAACGGGCTGCAGCATCTACGTAAGTTGTTGTTTCCTCCAAACATAGCGTTGTTATTTCTCCAAACGCCTAGTCAGCCCAACCATGATGGCTCGGTGCCATGATCAAGCAAGCTTGCATCTTTTCTATTTTTGCGGAGAAGCATGCGTCCTTGTTAGAACAAACAATTAAAAACCCTCCAGATAATATACAATGATCTACTAGGTCATGTAGGACAAGCACAGAACGCCAACCAAACTAGCCATATACTAGTAGAAAGCCCGTGCGTTGCCACAGACTTTTGAAATATTTTGCTTGTCGCCCCCAACCTGAGTCGCCGCCTCCGCCACCGGCCAACCCTCTAAACCGTGCCACAATCTTTAGCATCCGCGACCTCCCGCACCACAATCTCGATGGTTGGCAATATTATAAAGAAAAAGGAAGGATCAAGATGGTTCTCTAAAGAAGTCATACCATCTCGCACATCAAGTTCATGGATCGTACGCATGCTCTCTTCTCTCGGTGTCATTGTCATATTTTCAGACTACAAAATCTAACACTCGTGTTTTGAATAATCAGCAGTGCAAATCAATTTCAAGAACATGTCATGGGTGAATCATTTGGGTGCTATACTTTTAAAAAATCATAGGGGAGAGATTTGGTAGGTTACACTGAAAGCCATATAGAAAGCCATACCCAATAGAGAGATCCAATTTTACTATAAAAGAACTATGTTACACACAAAAAATGTAACTTGTAAGCTCAATAACACTACCTTCTTCCTCAAGTCTTCGCATCACCTAAGTGCCAAATTTCTCGTCTATGATGTCAGTATCGCTCTATAGACAATGTTCTTCATGTATGTACCAACACGACAATCGAAGCTTGGTTAGGAAGGTGGTCGCACAATAATTATTAAAGGGAAAAATCTTCCCTCAATTTGTTTGGGATGACCATAATAATTGTTGCAGATTAATTTTCCACACAAATCTATTCTCTACCTAGTTTTCTCACATCACCTATTTTTTTCCTGGCTTATTTGCTTTATTTCACTACTAAATAAGAAATTACTCCCTCCCTCCGTTCCTTTATAGTACACAAATCACGGTCGGGTCTCTTTCTGGAACGTGCTAAATTTTTGACTAATCCTCATAAGGGAAATGTCCTGATTGGTTGTTAGAAATATTTTGTAAGTGTCCATGCAATTAGTTGCGCATTGGCCAACGAAGCATCTGTTTCCAAGTGAGCGGACATGATAAGGTTGAATACATTGTCGTTGTGGACGCCCTACCTTGCTGCACCGTGATCTCCGTCGGTGCCATTGTCGTTGTGGTCATCGTGGTCCCTCCAGAGGCTGTAGGACAACGGATAGCCTCGGCAGCCTTGTTCGGCGGTTGCCTCTCATGGAGGAGCCGCTCTGCCTCCTGCCGGGTCGTGTGGAGTGCCACCGAGGCCACTGCCGACGTAACCTTCGAAGCCCTGGCGGCAGCCTTGCCACGACCGACCTTGGTGGAGAAGTCGCTAAGCGAGCACTCCTCGCCAATATTGGCGAGCTTGCCGTCAAGGCGGCGGAGAGGCCTGGCGGCCGTCACCGCGGTGGTCACGGAGCGGTCGACAATGAAAAATAGCAGGAACAATGGCTGTAAACCAAACAGAAACAACATGCCTAATTTTTGGTTATGCTAAAAGTTGAGGCTGGGACGAAACACACCCGTAGAGTTATAGAACAACCCTGGGTTTAACTCTGATCTCAACATGAAGAATCTTGTTCCTCTGGTTGGTAGGTAGTCCACCTTTTTATAAGGCACAATGCACTCGTGATCCCGGCCATACTTGCAGATCACGCATCCACTCGTGATCACCGCCAATTTACAAGTATGATACAAATGCATGATAGCAAAAAAAAAAGATACAAATGCGCTGGTGGTTTTTGGGCAGTAGCACCGACTAGATCAATCGATGACATCGTCACTGGGTTTTCCGGGCATCAACAACCAGTGCAACATCGCCATAGTGCAGTAACGAATCAATCTCACCAAAAAAAAGTTCAGGTCACCGCTCAGGCATGCAGGTGGACACGGTCCGGGCCGGTCCGGGCCTTGACCGAGCCGTCAGTTGGACCGGCCACCGGCGGACCGAGCCGGACCAGACCGACCAACCTCGCAGTCCTGTTTGTCCTGGAATTTTTGTCTATTTGGGCCTAGCCTAATAGCAGTTTCGGAAATTCCTAATAAATCATAAAGGCCCACGCAGTCCTTTCGTGCAAGGCAAGAGGTGAAACTAAATTTTAGTCCCACATTGCTAGTTTAGAGGGAGTTGGACCTCTTTATAAGGGATGTTCTTTCCCCACTTGTATGATCATGAGAACAAGAGGGACATCCACGTGCGCTCCTTCTCCGCCGCCCGCCTCGCCACGACACGGGTTGCGGGAATGAGCCGAGCCGATGTCTAAATTTTTGCCATACACTATGGGTATACGAAAGGTCACTCGATAGCTGAAAAGTTTTTGCTGTAGTGGATATTGAATAGGAACACTGCACCCTTCGGCTGTTGCCTGTTCGTTTCGTCTCCCTCGTTCCCTTCAGCTCCCGACGCAACCTCTCGCCTCCTTCTCTTGCGCCTACAAAAGGGAGGCCGCTCCTCTCAGATAGACGCACCACAACTCATTCTTCCTCTCTCCACCGGTTCCTGAACATTGCGCTGCTGCTACGATCTTCCTGATCCCGGCTTGCGGCGTGCACCGCAGGTCGGGACAGTAGGCGTCCGAAACCGCACCTCTTCTAGTCCTGCACGGGAGAAGGGTGATAAGGTTTTTGCGGAGCGATCGGGGCGACTACTGACTTGTTCGTCACGGACGCCCCGGACTCCGATGACTACTTCCCTGACGACAACTACTTCCCCGACGTCGACAACCTCCTCGACGACATGGGTACCGAGGACACCGATCCCAAGTCCAGTGCTACTGTTGCTGCAACTATCCCGTACCTGCTCATGTTTTTCTTGTTAGAGGTTCTGCTACCGTTCCTTGTTCTAGTCTTTGCCCTAGACATGATAGGTTGTACTTCGTATATGTAACTTGGTCTATTTTCTACTCTGTAGATGTTCAGTTCTAGTTTAGATTTGCAGACGTTATTTACCTTCTCTCTGTCAGATCGGATAACTTGCTTTATCTCTGCTATATTAGTCATGCCTTATCTAGTATTTCCATTAATAAAATCATATGGTAAATTGCTCATATTTCCAACAGTTTGCAGGAACCGGACCGGCGGCGACGAAGCCCGAGCCGGACAGAGAGGACCGAGAGGACCGGCCATGGAGAGGTCACGGTGACCATGGCGTCGGCAATGACGGGAAGAGACGGATGTGGTGACCATGCCGGGGGCGTCAGGATGTGGATGTGGTGGTCGTGAGCTTCTGCGCGGCGACCATGGCGTCACGGTGACCATGGCGTCGGCAATGCCTAGTCCTCTAGCGTGTGGCCGGCGAAGTGCTGGTGCACTAACAGCAACGCACGCGCGCGCTGGAGTCCTCCGGGAGAATGCGAACGACGCGGGCTACGTGTCCGGTGCCAGATCTTGTTAGCAAATCTTGTGCACGTCTTTGTTGTTCTTTCTTAGCATCTTCTTAGCCGCATGCAAATAAGGTAGCACGTGCATGAGCGCACAAATTTGGGTGTGCTAGTCCTCCGTGATTAGTGGATCAGAACTAACGTGGAGCGGAGTCCTAGTCGTGGGCGTAGTGGACGCAGAAGCCGGACCATTAATTCCATTAATGAAAGGAAAGGGAAACGGCCGTATAAGATCGATCCCGTCTTTCACGTTCTGCTATGCAGAATGAATGGAAAGGGAAACGGCAGCGAAACTCCATCCTTTTTACGCTAATATTATCCTGAATGAAAGGAGAGAGACGGCCGCCATTGTCGCGCGCCGCCATCGTCGAACTGCCTCATCGCCGCGACAAGCTGCTCGAATGTGAACTGCCTCGTGTTGACCCCACCGGATTCAGACCCCATCGCTGGTTCACGTCGTCGGAAGGCTGCCTGATTGAGAAACAACCATGTTTGTTTTGGTCCAACGGTCCAATCGAGTTAACCGAGCTAAGACCGGTCCGGACCAGTCGATTTTTGGGTCGAAATTCATGGATCGGACTGGCCATATTTTCCAGCGGGCCAGGACCGATCTGTCCAGTCCAGTGCGGTCCACGAGCGGGCCGAAAAGCCTGCTCGATACGTCCAGCCCTATGCATGCTGCCATGTTAGACTATATAGTTCCCGTACGTGTGTACGTATGATGTAATGTTGTACCCCTTCATTATATATATGTGATAGGCCACCCCTAGAGGGTTGTGTCGGTTCCCCCCAAACCTATAGTCTTACATGGTATCAAACTAGGTTAAACCCCCGACACCACCGCCGTCGTCGCCTCCCCCACTTCAGATCGCCCCTCCGCCACCATGACGAGCGCCGCCACCTTCGGCTCCACCGCTGCCGGGTTTCTGTCGGCCTCTCTCGCGACTCTTCTTTCGCGTCCGCTCGATGCTGCCGTAGTCCAAACACCGATCGGGACAAGGAGCGTTGGCTCCATCTTCGCCACCTTGGCTGCTTCTTCGCCGGGGAACGCGCTTACGATCCACACCGCTGCCGCCGCCTCATCGCCTACATCACTCGCCGCCATCGTCCCGCCTCCTCCGGGGGTCGAGCCCGCGTCGGCCTGGAAGGCCGGGCTCCCTGCCTCGGGGCCGGCACCGGTGCTATCCGCCCCTGCGGCGTCCGCGCCCCTCGCCGCTTCCATGACGGTGTCTCCTGCCTCCACGACGTATCCACCTCAGGCATTCCACTCCGCGGGTTTGCTCCCGCCACCGTCGTTCCACTTCGAGAATCTCATCACCATCAAGTTGTCATCAGACAACTACATCTTCTGGTGTGCGCAGGTCCTTCCGCTCCTTGGGAGCCACTACCTGCTTGGCTACGTCGAAGGCTCCCTCCCCTGTCCCCCTGCACTGGTAGATAGCGTGCACGACCCGTTCTACAATCCGGTGAACTGTGTTTGGACAGGGCAGGATCAGGCGAACCTCTCCTCCATCCAGGGGTCACTCACTCCGGCTGTTGCCAGACTCGTTGTCTTCACCAAGATGTCTCATGAGGCATGGACCATTCTTGAGCGCTTGTTCGTGGTGCAGTCGCAGGCCCATGTCTCTTCGCTCCGACGTCAACTTGGCGAGTGTGAGAAACTTGACTCCACGGCCACCGAGTTCTGCAACAAGGTCAAGGGCCTTGCCGACACATTGGCCTCCATTGGACACCCACTCACCGACTCTGAGTTCAATTCCTTAATTGTCAATGGCCTTGACAAGGAGTATGATGCCTTGGTCGAGATCATCCATGAGCGGGCAACTCGAACCCCATGATGGCGCATGAGGTATTCTCCCGCCTTCTCCTCACCGAGTAGCGGGCCGAGTCGCGCCGCTCCAAGAGCAGCCACGGGTCCTTCTCGGCCAATGCCACCACCAAGGTTGGCTGCCACCCCTCGTCATCCAAGTCTTCTTCGGGGCCACCACCGCCACCCGCCTTGGCCCCCCCTTCGTCCGCAACCTTACCGGGGGCTGGTGGTAAGCGTGTGTGTTAACTTTCTCGCATTGAGGGGCACTAGGCCTCTAAGTGTCACAAACTTTTCGAGAAAAGCTTTCTTGGCCTCGGCAATGATGGAAAGGACATGCGTAACTTTGCGCATCAGGTTGCCATGGCAGACTGCCTGGCGTCAACAAAGCAACAATGGCACACTCAGTCCTACTCCGTTGACCCGCACTGGTATATGGACTCTGGACTAACGGAGCATCTGACGAGTGAGATGGGGAAGATTCATTACTTTCTTGGCGTGGAAGTTTCCTCCGGTTCTGATGGTCTTGGCGCAGAAGAAGTACTCCTTGGATTTGTTGCAGCGGGCTGGGATGCTTAAGTGCAAACCAATGACTACACCTATATCTACCACTGACAAGATCAATGTTGTGGATGCTGAGCTTCTGACTTCTGCTGATGTAACATAGTATAGGAGCATTGTTGGTGGGCTTCAGTACTTGACGATCACCCGTCTAGATATTTCCTTTGTTGTCAACAGAGTATGTGAGTATCTTCAGGCACCTCGTGACACTCATCGGTCTGCTGTTAAGTGCATTTTGCGCTATATTCGCTTCACACTGTCCTATGGTCTGCAAATTCGATCGAATCCTTCTGGGGTCGTTTCGGCATACTCTGATGAGGCCTGGGCTGGCAGTCTGGATGACGGGCGATCCACGGGGGGCTATGCTGTGTTCTTTGGTTCTACCTTGATCGCCTGGAGTGCTCGGAAACAAGCTACTGTTTCGCGTAGCAGTACTGATGCTGAGTATAAGGTTGTGGCTAATGCAACTGCAGAAATTATCTGGATACAGTCTTTGCTTCAGGAATTGGCTATACCCCAATCACGGTCAAATATTATT
Source organism: Triticum dicoccoides (assembly GCF_002162155.2). Taxonomy (NCBI): domain Eukaryota; kingdom Viridiplantae; phylum Streptophyta; class Magnoliopsida; order Poales; family Poaceae; genus Triticum; species Triticum dicoccoides. The sequence continues at coordinate 32,280 of NW_021292304.1, forward strand.
TGGTGTGACAACATCGGTGCTACATACCTATCTTCATATCCGGTATTTCATGCCCGCACGAAACACATTGAAGTTGACTATCATTTTTTACGGGAACGTGTATCTCAGAAGCAACTACAGATCAAGTTCATCTCTTCCAAGGACCAACTTGCAGACATCTTACCAAGCCATTGCCTCTACCACAGTTCGAGGCTTGTTGGCGCAATCTTACCCTTCTAGATTCTTTAAGAAGTGGCTAAGACTGAGGGAGGTTGTTAGACTGTACAGTTCCCATATATGTGTACGTATGATGTAACGTTGTGACCCTTCATTATATATATGTGATAGGCCACCCCTAGAGGGTTGTGTCGGTTCCCCCCAAACCTATTGTCTTACATGCCAGCAGGGCAGGCCACTCTGAGATCGACGAGACATTCTATTGGGGAATGCGCAGGCTTTTCAGGGTGTCAGCTACCTTCAGAGGAAGCTTCATGCCTAGAGGAGTGAAAATTCGGAATCCCATTTCTTCTTCTTTTCTGTCTGATTGTTTTGCTTTGGACAGGTGTCACATAGATAAAAGAAAACCATAATCCCAAAGGGCCCGGTATTAAAACTGGGGAATTTTTCTAAAACTCATTTATAAGATCGTTTGTTTGCGGAAATGGTTCCAATGCTTCTAGGAGTTTAGAAATGTGAGTCGACCGACGTTCGTAATGTGTTGGAAGCAAGTTTGTGCACAGTGATAATTTGTGTTGTGGGACGCGTGTACCTGTATAAATCGAAGAAGAACGGGAGGGAGCTTACTCGCATCGCTGTCCATGTAGTTTATTTCCAGAGACCAGCTCTAGTTCGTAGCAGAAGAGAATGATGGGAACTAGCAGGTGCGTACCCTTTCTTGTAATCTGAAATCATATACTGTATATCCATCCTTAAAGGCATCGGTAATTTGAACATGGTAGATCTGAGTGAAGCTGTGCAAACTAATGTCTTAATCACATATTATTATATAGACCTGAGTGCAGATTTCAGCCATGGAGATATTATTTCCTCAATAGCATGTCAAAGCACCCGGGCCACAGTGTAGCGAAATAATTCGAGGAGAAAACGAGATTGTCTAGGAGAAAAGCTTGTATAGGTAGTCGGTTGATTGAGGAGCATTTGGGTACATTATTATTTTTTATATCCCGAAAACCCTAGTTTCATAACCAAGATTGGGATGAATTTATGGCATTTCAAGGTGGGCACTCGGGAGAGAAGCGATTGGGACATTATAATTTTGTCTAAAGCCAGAACACTAATTTCATAGCCAAGATGAAGCTGGCCAACTTGTGACATGTCAATGCTACATATATTGGATACACTTTACACTTTGTTGTGACAGTTATGGCTACACTTCAAGGAAGAACATTAAAATGCATGTGAAGTTCGATAAAGTAATGAGATCTGCACTTCCATCACGTCTATAAATAACTGGTTTCTTCATGTAGTAGAAGAAACACTTGAAACAACAATGGAGGTGTGGAGGCAACTACATACAGTATTCACTAAGTGTAGGAAGAGTGAAAATGGTCAACAAGATGAGTGTCACCCACAGTTGAATGCGGACATCTTATAGAAATGGGATACATCGGAAACTTGAGATGTAGATTAGTGCTATCATATAGCCAGGATTCCTTTCTGCAGCATATGGAGCTCCAATTGGGCAGTGGAGTTCGTCTCAGTGGCAGCAAAGCACAGATTCAGCGTAGTAGACGAGCGATGGAGTATAGTTTGAGATGGCGAGTAGAGCTTCTCCAGGAAGTGATGCAGCATCGATGAGGCTGCGCTACTAGTTTCTCCATTGGGCATCCTTCCAGCTCTCCAACCACAAGCCGCATGTAACGCCGCACGAAATTGAAAGCTCGGGAAGGTTTCTCATGACGCCTGGTTTCCCTAGCCAAGAAAGCGTTCATCTCCTTCTGGGCAACAACGAAACAAACACGTTGCACATCCCATACCCGCTCCAGAACATTCGGTACACGGCCAGGACAGCAGCCAGACAAGCCTTAGATGCATAGAGAGGTAGAGTAGTCAACCAGACAGGGGATACTACAATGTTTAATTTCGTGCCCAACTTCCACTACTAGCAGTAGCCAAGGATACTCTTGTGTACCATGTACGGATGAGTCAAGCCTTGTGATCTGAACATCGTAAGACAAAACCATACCATCCATGTTGTATTTTATTAGTTATTACTTACTTGGCATGCATTATATACATGTTCCATCGTAATTATCACCCACTGGTGCTTGCCATGTTGCAACATGCACAAACACCCACTAGACTGATCATTCGGAGGTCTCCTCAGGCATTTCTGATGACGTAACAGTAGTAAAGCCCACCCTCGCCGCTAGGACGCAGACAGATGTTTGTGATCATGCAACTAGTGAAAGGGACGGGACCGACACTACAAAAAAAATTGTGTTACTAGGCGATTGTACTTGATGGTTTCACTACTAGGAAAATGCATGCTAGTGGCGCATCAGTTTTGCCTACTAATGGCGCACTACTAGTGCGCCACATAGCATCACGCCATTAGAATTAAATTCTAATGGCGCACAACTGGTGCGCCATTAGTATCTGGTGTTCTAATGACGCACCAAGCAGTGCGTCATTAGAATTGCCTATGGTGCGCCATTATAATTCCTCCCAGGGGTCCATATGTACCCATGTGCTTTGGATTTCTAATGGCGCACCAGTGGATGATGCGCCATTAGTGTGATTATTACAGTGCGCCATTAGTGTCTTGTGTGGTGCGCAAGTAGCGAGTTTGTCTTCACATTACAAGTCGATATCGATCATCTAAACTACCATCACATAGAAGAGAGCTGCGGTCATCATGATGAGCACCATCGCGATGAAACTGGTCTTCACCCGGTTCCTCCAACGCTCCCTCCTCTCTCCCGCTAGATAGCGGGCGTACCTAGATTCCGCCTCCGTCCTAGTGATTTGAAATGCGCCTGTGGTTTAGCAGGCGGAGCTCCTTCCAGGTTCAGCAAAAAAGAAAGTTTCGTCATGGTCGTTGTACGGGATGACATGCGCGTATTATGCTTGCCTAGTTGCTGTTCCACCACCCTCCGATGAGTACTTCAGCAGCTCTTGAGAGGCCGTTGAGCTTCGAGAGACAGTTTTTAATTTGCTTTTCAATCCTTTACCATAATGGCAAAAGGCACCCACATTCAGTTGTTCGAATTAATTCATAGGGAGCTTAGATATTGACGAATATGAAGAGCATGCCATCCATGGGCTGTAACTATTCACTAGTGCAAAACCGGGCTATAGCACGGGCTCGTGGGACCAGTGGACGGATTATTTGGTGGAGCGGTGGTTCATCCTGCACATTAACGGTGACGTATCTCGGCGGCGTGCCGCAGTGGAGACTCGGCGTCCGATGTGTGGCGAGGGACTCGCGCAGGAGGGTGACGTTGTCTGGCGTCATGGTGGTGTCGATCGCAGAGAAGCCGGGCAAGGTGGATGCAGCAATACAACACTGAAGATGGATTGGTGGCAGGTGGCTGCGGCGGCCTCATACCCGACAGGCATCCTGGTTGAGAAGTGCGCCGGACTGGTGGGTGCCCCATACCCTGCAGGCGTCCTGGTTGGGACCTCAGGTCTTAGATGTTAGGTTTGGCTGCAAGGTCTATTTGGTATTAGACCCAGACTATCAGCATCTCTTCATCAACTGGGTAGGAGTAGCGACAGATGTTGCCTAGACGGTGGCTTTAGTCTTACTTCTTGTATCACTTTGTAAGGTCTTGTGTGAATAAATAATAAAGTGGTTGCATGCATCATCCAGATGCAGAGGCCAGGGGTCCTCCTCGTTTTCTAAAAAAATAGCGCGGGCTCGTAAGGCCCTTTAGTGCCGGTTCTGTAACCAGCACTAACGGGTGGGGGACTAAAGGTCCCCCCTCCCCCTAGTCCCGGTTCAACATGAACCGTCACTAAAGGGCGGCATGAGCCCGCACTAGGGGCCGGGAGACCATTAGTACTGGTTGGTAACACCAACCGGTACTAAAAGGTTTATGGGGTTTTGGATTTATGAATTCTTTTTTCTTTAATTTTGTATTTTCCATTTCATTTGCTGGTATTTTACGATACTACATATTGTACACGTTATGCATATATATAAATAGAATTTCTCATAGAACAGATCATACAATTTGGTATATACAATTTCTCCTACATGGAGGCATTAATACGGTGGTAGCGGGTAATGGACTCCTCTTTAGGATCTATGACCCGGTCGAGCAAAAGTTCCGCTATTTCTTCTTGAATTGCTCGTACATGATCCATTGATAGGAGCTTCTCCCGCACCTCCTTGAACTTCAAAGAAGGAGATCAAATATGCATGTATTAGTCGTGTGTTTATATATTAGATATCGATAATGATGTAAAAATTGTGAATAGTGCTTTGGCAAACGTACCCATTGCTGTCTTTCAGATCTCCTCCTTTCAGATGCCATCGTGCGAATGATCTCGCAAACGTAGTATGCACATAAATCATTCCCCGACAACTGCTTCATGCACTTTACGAGAATAGAATTTAATTAGATAATAATTAATCAAGCATGATAACTAATGGTATTGAAACTAGAATTAAAAATAGATGGTAGCTAGCTAGTACTACTTAATTACTTATACCTTGGGTTGATACCAATATAGCTTTTGTTTTCATTCGCCTGGAACCTCTTTGATGAACTTTTGCCAAGCCTTGCCAGCCGGCAAAGTAAATGAATAAAAGGAGTTATTAATTAGTTGATATTAGGAAATGACGAACTAAATAGGCCGACATATAGTTTGATAATGATTGAAATTACGTGTTGACTATCCCCTTCACGATTTCTTACTACTCGACTAGTTTAAGTAGCGAGTCTAGAACTTCAACTTCTTAATCATCAACTCAAATGGTTAACAAGATCCAATGGAAACTGCATGCGCACACATTTGCATGTATAAATTAAGCGGGCATGTGCATACCACTCATCAACTACCATAAACCCTATACACTTATTAATTAACATCTAGCTAGTAAGCAAAAACAGAATTTGTAGTACAAGACAGTGTGACTCACACGAAGTTGTAAGAAAGTAGTATATCTCGATTGGTATTTAGGCGCTTCAAGAACTCTAGGAAGCTTTTCTCTGTTTCATCTCGATAGAATTCATGTGACCATGTCGTTTGATTAACGGTATCTGGGTCAATGAAACCAATGCCATAGCGTCCAGCTTTTTTCTTTTCATAGATCTTCATTCTGCATAATACCACAGAAAAGAATATAGTGAGGATAATTACAGGTAATGATCAACGAGCACTACAGCTAGCTAGAGATATAAATTACAGAAATAAATCACTTACAGACAATAGCAACTTACGATAGATTTGTCGAGTGTGTCTTGATCGAATAAATGAAATAGTTCTGTAAACTCAACATACAAAGCATTCTCATGGTAGTAATGCTCTGCCTTGACTTTCACCATGAGGGACTCTCAATTTGGCAGTCTTGGCAGTTTTCATGTACCATTCATGCAATTCATACATTCTCGTTGAGAGGTTCTTGACCTCCTCAGGATTGACCAAATGTTCGCCGCGGACATATTTCCGTTTTAGTTCCTGCTCTATAAAAGTGTCCATGGGCTTGAGCTCTAGGAGTTGTTCTATAGCGCATCCGATCTTTGCAGTCTGCCTTCTATGATTGTTGGTTATTACCAGATGATCGGCAGCGCCGGTACTCATGTGTGTTGGCACAATGAGCGGGGGGATCGATTGCACTGCCTGTTCTCCCAGCTGGGGAACATTTTTCCTACTTTTTTTTGCAGCTGCTTGGCTGAAGCTTGAGCTTGACTCCTTTTGTTGTGCTTGATATGCCTTCCTGATTTGGCGCTCATAGTCTGAGTCAACAGGCTTGGGAGCTGGTGGTTGAGTCATACGAATAAAGTGGTCAATGGCATGCTCAGGCACTTTCTCCTTTGGAGGCAGTGGCGGTTTCGTTCCAAAATGGGCGTCCAATTGTCTCCTGCATTCAGCTTCGTTTTCCTCTTCGCTCATGTCATAAGGCCTCTTCGGAAAAGGCGCGAGGCTTGGACCATATTGGAATCTCTTGCATCCTGAACAATAGTTGCGGCGGCTCTCTTCTGTTGTTGCTTAGGCGGCGGAGCCCGCTGAGGTGGCGGATACGGTTTACGTGGTGCCTGACTTGGAGGAGAAGGCCTGGGCTGACGCGGTGCCGGACTTGGAGGAGGAGGAATGGGCTCACACGGTGCCAGACTTGGAGGAGGAGGAGTGGCCTCACGCGTTGGCGGACTTAGAGGAGCAGGAGTCTGCAAAGGTTGTGGCTGACTTGGATGAGTTGGAGTCGACTGCTGACGCGGTGGTGGACAAGGAGGAGGAGGCGGCTGACGTGGTGTGGGTGGCCTTGGAAAGACGATGCAATCCTTTCTCCATAAAACGATACGATGCAATGCGTCTCCCAGTGTGTGCTCGTCGTCACATCTAGGAATGTCAAGCTGTAGCCCCCAATATTCTGCCACCACTTCATCAACCACGATACGAGCATAGTCAGCTGGAATCGGATTGCAATGGAAGGTTGCTTCAGGAGGATTTGTATAAGCAACGCCATCTGCCA
>NW_021292305.1:0-956 GCF_002162155.2 Triticum dicoccoides
CGTCTTCTTCACGCCAAAGTGTCCCATTAATCCTCCTCCATGCGCCTCCTGCAACAACAAAAGACGAACGGAGCTAGCTGGAATGCATAGCTTGTTAGCACGAAACACAAATCCATCGTTAACGACAAACTTGTTCCACATTCTTCCTTCTTTACAATTCTGCATTACATCTTTAAAATCAGCATCATGCACATATTGATCTTTGATGGTCTCCAAACCAAATATTTTGAAGTCAAGTTGTGAAAGCATAGTATAGCGACGAGACAATGCATCAGCAATAACATTTTCTTTTCCCTTCTTGTGTTTAATGACATAAGGGAAAGTCTCAATGAATTCAACCCATTTAGCATGTCTACGATTCAGTTTAGCTTGACTTTTAATATGTTTCAAAGATTCATGATCAGAATGTATAACATATTCTTTGGGCCATAAATAATGTTGCCATGTTTCTTAAGTCCGAACAAGAGCATATAATTCTTTATCATAAGTAGAATAATTCAGACTAGGCCCACTCAATTTTTCAGAAAAATATGCAACAGGTTTGCCATCTTGTAATAACACACCTCCTAATCCAATTCCACTAGCATCACATTCAAGCTCAAAAGTCTTATGAAAATCAGGAAGTTGGAGTAAAGGAGCATGTGTCAACTTATCTTTCAATACCGTGAAGGCTTCTTCCTGTGCGGTACCCCAAACAAAAGGCACATCCTTCTTTGTAAGCTCGTTGAGAGGTGCAGCAATGGTGCTGAAATCTCTCACAAAACGCCTATAGAATCCAGCGAGGCCAAGAAAACTCCTCACTTGTGTGACCGTTTTGGGCTGCGGCCAACTCTCAATAGCTTCAATCTTGGCTTTGTCAACTTCAATTCCCTGTGGAGTAACAACATAGCCAAGAAAAGATACTCGGTCGGTGCAAAAGGTGCACTTCCCAAGGTTACCAAACAAACGTGCATCAC
>NW_021292306.1:0-1101 GCF_002162155.2 Triticum dicoccoides
GCTTAGAATCGGGACTTCAACGACGTTTTGAACGTCATGGAGCATATGAGATGTTCTAGGAGTTGAAGTTAATATTTCAAGCAAATGCCCGGATTAAGAGATATGAAGTCTCCAATAAGTTCTATAGCTGTAAGATGGAGGAGAACAGTTCTGTCAGTGAGCATATACTCAAAATGTCTGGGTATAATAATCACTTGATTCAATTGGGAGTTAATCTTCCAGATGATTGTGTCATTGACAGAATTCTCCAATCACTGCCACCAAGCTACAAGAGTTTCGTGATGAACTATAATATGCAAGGGATGAATAAGACTATTCCCGAGCTCTTCGCGATGCTGAAAGCTGCGGAGGTAGAAATCAAGAAGGAGCATCAAGTGTTGATGGTCAACAAGACCACTAGTTTCAAGAAAAAGGGAAAAGGGAAGAAGAAGGGGAACTTCAAAAAGAACAGCAAGCAAGTTGCTACTCAAGAGAAGAAACCCAAACCTGTACCTAAGCCTGAAACTGAGTGCTTCTACTGCAAGAAGACTGGTCACTGGAAGCGGAACTGCCCCAAGTTTGGCGGATAAGAAGGATGGCAAGGTGAACAAAGGTATATGTGTACCTTACTAATGCTCGCAGTAGCACCTGGGTATTTGATACTGGTTCTGTTGCTAATATTTGCAACTCGAAATAGGGACTATGGATTAAGCGAAGATTGGCTAAGCACGAGGTGACGATGCGCGTGGGAAACGGTTCCAAAGTCGATGTGATCGCAGTCGGCACGCTACCTCTACATCTACCTTCGGGATTAATATTAGACCTAAATAATTGTTATTTGGTGCCAGCGTTAAGCATGAACATTATATCTGGATCTTGTTTGATGCGAGATGGTTATTCATTTAAATCGGAGAATAATGGTTGTTCTATTTATATGAGTAATATCTTTTATGGTCATGCACCCTTGAAGAGTGGTCTATTCTTATTGAATCTCGATAGTAGTAACACACATATTCATAATGTTGAAGCCAAAAGATGCAGACTTGATAATGATAGTGCAACCTATTTGTGGCACTGCTGTTTAGGTCATATCGGTGTAAAGCGCATGAAGAAACTCCATAC
>NW_021292307.1:0-1576 GCF_002162155.2 Triticum dicoccoides
ACTATAGGGTTGTTCTCCATATGATCCTCCATGTTCTGAATCCATCGGTCTGTCTCCAATTGACTCATCGGTCCAGAAAATACAAGCTCATCTCCATTCATCCTCTATTGGGTTCAAGGGTTTGGGGTGAGATAAGAGAGATCAAGAGAGAGGAATGCACACAATACAAACAAAAGTTTTGAAAAGACAGATTTTGTTGTGGCTGTCGAAAAAAACATCAAACAAATGACAGCTCACAAACGTCGCATCTAACGTAGGTATATAATAGGGGTTTGGTCTTCTAAAGGTCAATGAATCTTCAACGTCTCCAAACTCTTCAAGTCTTTGTTCATGCCTCCGATGGCTTCTTCCAATCGTGCTTGTCCTGCTCAAGTTCTTTTGCCAGATCATCTCTGTTGACGCGAAGTCTCTCGCGACGTCCTTCAATATTTCTGGAGTTACGTTCCAACTGCCGGTTTCAACATCCTTGACATGATCCATGATCCTACTGTCCTTAAGTTACTGTCAAATATCCGGTATCTCAATGTTTTGCTCCTTCATCTTGTCTACTTTCAGCTTCTGGGTCCTGAGTTCTTCACCAATTGCCTTATTGTCAAATATTGCTTCTTGTAGGTCCATCTTAACTTCCTGATGTAACACTCCAGATCCTGGTGAATACACTAGCTAAGGTTAACACTCCAATGTTTGCAGATAGATGCTCCATCAGCTTTCTACCATCCAATCCTTCCATGTATCTGCATGCTTAACTCCGCACGGTGACAATAGCATAGGCGGGCGATAACATCATGGATAGCCGTGTTTTTTTTTATTTTGCTCTTGTCATTTCCATGAGTTAATAACTCCTGCCTTAGGGTTCTCTTGACAAAACTTTGAGTTACTAACTCTCCATGCTCCGGTCTTTCTCCGATACACCTTGATCTCGGTATTGATAACTTCCATAGTCTGCCAGGTTCCATAAAGGTAGCCTTCCTGGGTCATACAAATTTGGGAATTCTTCAGAGCCTTCAAATTCTCCAAGTCTTCGGAGTCTTCAACAGTTGTAGTTTCTATTTACACGGTAAAATCCTCTTCATTCCAAATGGTCTTAGTTGTCCGATATCTTGTCTCCTTGGAGTGGTCTCATCTGTCAAATCTTCGAGTGGTCAAAAGGGAAAAGGGGTATGGTCTCACTAAAAGGGGAATATTTGAATAAACTCAGAAGAGAAGAGAGGTAAAAGATCTTTTGAAAGGGAAAGTTGTAGAGAAAAATCTTTGCTATTGGCTTGCCAGTTTCTAGGGTCACGTCCTACAGTCAACATGTGCTCTGATACCATCTTGTAGCGACCCGACCCGAATGGATCAAGTCTCTGTGCTTATGTGTCATCCCTGGATCAGTATGCTGACACACACAGTACTCGAAGGATTTATAACAGAGGTAAATCACATGTATAAAGTAACGTAAATACTATTACCTCAATCCAAAATATAGCGGAAGCAACAAGGTTGTGGGTTCCCATCAACACCAACGGCAAAGTTGAGTATAGGAAATCGTAACCCTAACGTACCACTTACTCGTCGTCTGAAAAGTCTGCAACAT
>NW_021292308.1:0-1964 GCF_002162155.2 Triticum dicoccoides
GCATGGTCGGCGGATGCAGGGGACGCCAGCCACCTCGACCCCGACGAGCACCATGAGGTGATCCCCTTTTCTTTGTCTATAATTCCCCTTCCCAGTAGAATATCCAGTGAACTTTTGATGTTTTAATCTATTAATGAAAACTTAATTCATGTCGTGAAAATTTTCTGTTATATAGATCTGCACCTTCTCTGATCCGGGTGCACTTTTATGTGCATAGATGCCTGGCACTTCGAGAAATATTCCAGCAGTTTGTTTGTGCAGCACGTCAGTTTTAGTACCTTAACTTGAGAAATATACAATGCTAGTGCAACCTGTATCTGTATTCTATGTTAGCTACTTTATCACGTTCATGTGTGCATTAGGAAAGTACATATTCACAGAAAAATGACTGCATTGTGTAAGGTCCCATTCCAAACAAATTTAAGCGGAGTCCATTTAGTTCATGTTGATACCATGGACTGGTAGGTATTTTGGAAATTCATTCAGTTCCATTCCTTGTCATCTTTTGCAGCTTCAGTTACTACAATCAAGCCACTAGTTTCGTACAGTGAGAGGGAAATGAGGGCATTTCTTGCGGAAGGTAAACGCATGGGTGAGGTGTATACTAAGCTAAGGGATGGACATATTGTATGTTCTTTAACCACTATAACTCTAACACTTGGTTATGCATTTTCTTTAACCATTATAACTAATTCTTATGTTTTTTGATTAATTGGCCGATCCGCATGCACACCTGAAATTTTAATAATGTACCCCCTCCGTTAAGAAATATAAGAGCGTTTAGATCATTAATTTAGTGAACTAAATGCTCTTATATTTCTTTATAGAGGGAGTTCTTTTCTATTCAGATTCATAATTTGATAGATTGTAAGTTTCTTAGTGATTCTCTTCTACCTTGTTTTCTTGTTTGTTTTCATTCAATGAAGATGGAATGAGGTTGTGTTTTTTTAATTTATAGGCACCGGGACGACTTAATCATGAGAGCTAAAGCACATCAGATGGAGAGGAAACAACAATAAGAATCATAAGCTATGAAGTATAGCCAACAAGACAAGAGTTAAGCTCGGGAAAAGAAGAAACTTGACATTGAAAAACGTCAGTGAGCAATGGATCAAAGCGTTCTCCAGATCATCCTCCATTGGTATTAAAATCTTGAATGTGCTAATGTTTCTGATGTGATGTCATTTTAGATTGGCCTCATGTGGTATAATTCCTTAGATCATGTGTCACCGGAACATGCTAACCTTAGTAATGACACTTAGCTTCCAAATGGCATACCTGATGCATATGAGTCTCAAATACACAGATATTGAAGGCAATGAAAGGTTGATGCTTACGTTCGCCTCTAGTAGAGACTTTTATCATATTGTCTGCGCATCATGAGCTGTCACGCGTCTAAGTGTCTCTCCCTAGATATGTATTGTGTCCTTTCAGCCTAGTAGGTAGCTGCAGTACATAGTTCTTCCATTCATGCGTACAACAAGCGTACCAGGATATGGAAACGAGACGAGCACCAAAACATGCACGTGTGGTTGAACCAATCAGACGGCCAACCACAATCAGGAATAACATAGGTTGCTCGTCCATATGGGCCACAATTATTTGATAATTTCTTTTAATAATATGAATATTTGAAAACCTAGAACTAACATTTTTAAAAGGACGATTAAATCTTTTAGCACACACGCTGAACAATTTTCAAATGAGCAACCACATTTTATAAATATTGGTGCCCATTTTTGCGAATATGGGACGAACATTTATACACACAAACTTAAATATTTGTCTAATTTTCCATAACTCTTTTTTTCCTTTTAAAAATGTTATTAACATTTATTTTTTCCAAATTTATTAAATTGCAGCCACTCATTTGAAAATCCTTGTCGAAGAGATCACGTGAGTGCTTCGAGAATTAGATATGTCGGGCATCCTCCTTGTCGATCCAGCAGATGGCGGTCTTCTTG
>NW_021292309.1:0-1964 GCF_002162155.2 Triticum dicoccoides
GCATGGTCGGCGGATGCAGGGGACGCCAGCCACCTCGACCCCGACGAGCACCATGAGGTGATCCCCTTTTCTTTGTCTATAATTCCCCTTCCCAGTAGAATATCCAGTGAACTTTTGATGTTTTAATCTATTAATGAAAACTTAATTCATGTCGTGAAAATTTTCTGTTATATAGATCTGCACCTTCTCTGATCCGGGTGCACTTTTATGTGCATAGATGCCTGGCACTTCGAGAAATATTCCAGCAGTTTGTTTGTGCAGCACGTCAGTTTTAGTACCTTAACTTGAGAAATATACAATGCTAGTGCAACCTGTATCTGTATTCTATGTTAGCTACTTTATCACGTTCATGTGTGCATTAGGAAAGTACATATTCACAGAAAAATGACTGCATTGTGTAAGGTCCCATTCCAAACAAATTTAAGCGGAGTCCATTTAGTTCATGTTGATACCATGGACTGGTAGGTATTTTGGAAATTCATTCAGTTCCATTCCTTGTCATCTTTTGCAGCTTCAGTTACTACAATCAAGCCACTAGTTTCGTACAGTGAGAGGGAAATGAGGGCATTTCTTGCGGAAGGTAAACGCATGGGTGAGGTGTATACTAAGCTAAGGGATGGACATATTGTATGTTCTTTAACCACTATAACTCTAACACTTGGTTATGCATTTTCTTTAACCATTATAACTAATTCTTATGTTTTTTGATTAATTGGCCGATCCGCATGCACACCTGAAATTTTAATAATGTACCCCCTCCGTTAAGAAATATAAGAGCGTTTAGATCATTAATTTAGTGAACTAAATGCTCTTATATTTCTTTATAGAGGGAGTTCTTTTCTATTCAGATTCATAATTTGATAGATTGTAAGTTTCTTAGTGATTCTCTTCTACCTTGTTTTCTTGTTTGTTTTCATTCAATGAAGATGGAATGAGGTTGTGTTTTTTTAATTTATAGGCACCGGGACGACTTAATCATGAGAGCTAAAGCACATCAGATGGAGAGGAAACAACAATAAGAATCATAAGCTATGAAGTATAGCCAACAAGACAAGAGTTAAGCTCGGGAAAAGAAGAAACTTGACATTGAAAAACGTCAGTGAGCAGTGGATCAAAGCGTTCTCCAGATCATCCTCCATTGGTATTAAAATCTTGAATGTGCTAATGTTTCTGATGTGATGTCATTTTAGATTGGCCTCATGTGGTATAATTCCTTAGATCATGTGTCACCGAAACATGCTAACCTTAGTAATGACACTTAGCTTCCAAATGGCATACCTGATGCATATGAGTCTCAAATACACAGATATTGAAGGCAATGAAAGGTTGATGCTTACGTTCGCCTCTAGTAGAGACTTTTATCATATTGTATGCGCATCATGAGCTGTCACGCGTCTAAGTGTCTCTCCCTAGATATGTATTGTGTCCTTTCAGCCTAGTAGGTAGCTGCAGTACATAGTTCTTCCATTCATGCGTACAACAAGCGTACCAGGATATGGAAACGAGACGAGCACCAAAACATGCACGTGTGGTTGAACCAATCAGACGGCCAACCACAATCAGGAATAACATAGGTTGCTCGTCCATATGGGCCACAATTATTTGATAATTTCTTTTAATAATATGAATATTTGAAAACCTAGAACTAACATTTTTAAAAGGACGATTAAATCTTTTAGCACACACGCTGAACAATTTTCAAATGAGCAACCACATTTTATAAATATTGGTGCCCATTTTTGCGAATATGGGACGAACATTTATACACACAAACTTAAATATTTGTCTAATTTTCCATAACTCTTTTTTTCCTTTTAAAAATGTTATTAACATTTATTTTTTCCAAATTTATTAAATTGCAGCCACTCATTTGAAAATCCTTGTCGAAGAGATCACGTGAGTGCTTCGAGAATTAGATATGTCGGGCATCCTCCTTGTCGATCCAGCAGATGGCGGTCTTCTTG
>NW_021292310.1:0-1300 GCF_002162155.2 Triticum dicoccoides
TCACACATGAATTCCAGTGAAAATTAGGCGTAGTGGCCAATGTGACAGTCTTCAAGGCTTGGGTAAAGTGCTGTGCATGAACAGGATATATATCTTTACCAGTTAAAACTTAAATGAGCCTGGTAGGGTGAGCGCATGATCAATATGTACATGCTTAATCGAAGCAATGCCCTCTTATTGCTCTCTTGGTCATTAATTTTTCAGCCTGTCAGTTAGATGTTCTATCAATTGGTAGAGAGAAGGATTAGAGAATAATATCTCGCCACTGACGATCATCTAGCTGCAATTTACACACGAGTTCCTGTGAAAATTCAGGGTGGTGGTGGCCACTGTGACAGTATTAGCTTGAGTCTCCAATCATTGTTCTCATGTTTTGATTATCTGAAGGCCTTGGGTAAAATGTGGTGCATGAAAAGATTATCTTTATTTCCCAGTTTAAGATGAACTGAGTAGGTTTGATTGAGTGCATGATCAGTATTTACACCGCTTGATCGAAACAATTCCGTATTAGTGCTCTCTTGGTCATCAACGTTTCTGCCTATGAGTTCGATCTTCTACCAACTGGTAGAGAATAACATCTCACCACTGATGATAATGGTGTTCTAGCATCGCACATTGCTGCATTAAACAAGTTGGGTACAATAATAGCCTTTCATAACTTATAATGACAAACATTGGTTCCATTAACCCCACAAATCCCGACAGATTCAGGGGAACGGGGTTCAGACTCACGTAAGCAGCTTGCCATGAACCGTGCGGTAATGGTGTTCTAGCACGCACATTGTTGTGAATAGTATATATCGAGAGGACTCCACTATGCAACCTTTGACATGCTCATCACATACTGTTATTTACAGTGAACCTTCTTTACTTGTATTTACAGGGAAACAATTGGTACAATTCTTGCCCGGGGCCACAGCTGAAATAGAGACGCCAGTTAGTGCTGTTTCCATTAGGAGGATTCCAAGGTATATACCCCAATTCTATTTAAATATAAATTGGAAAAATCTCTTTCAAAATTTGGTACAATTGCTTGAATTTTTGGAAAAATCTCTTGAACAACTGCTGATATCCTAAAAATTCAGAACAGTATAGCTATCATTTTGAAGTTTGAAACTAAAAAATATCGACAGCAGTAATTGTTCTAAGATGGTTCAGGATAGTGGATCTTAGGCATTACATTTTTCTTTTTGATGAAATAGGCATTATATTTAAGCTGGCAGTACAGTAGGCATAACCTTCTACCTCACTTAAACAGTTGACAATTCTTTACCTTAGTCTTTGCATCCCATCAGCAAGC
>NW_021292311.1:0-1178 GCF_002162155.2 Triticum dicoccoides
GAGCTATCCTAGGTTAAATAGGTCATTTTGAAGCTAGCTAAGAATATTAAGTCATTTTGGAGGAAAAAATGCTAAATATAGGTCATTTTAGAGCTATCCTAGGTTAAATAGGTCATTTTGGAGCTAATTAAGCTTATTATGTAATTTTTGAGCTAGCTAAGCATATTGAGTCATTTTGAAGGAAAAAATGCTAAGTATAGGTCATTTTAGAGCTATCCTAGGTTAAATAGGTCATTTTAGAGCTAAGTAAGGTTATTATGTCATTTTGGAGCTAGCTAAGCATGTGAAGTCATTTAGGAGCTAAACTGTGTCATTTCTTAAGCATATTATGTTATTTTAGAGCTAGTTAAGCAGATTAAGTAATTTTGGAGGAAAAGATGCTAAGTATAGGTCATTTTAGAGCTATCCTAGGTTAAATAGGTCATTTTGAAGCTAGCTAAGCATATTAAGTCATTTTGGAGGAAAAAATATGCTAAGTATAGGTCATTTTAGAGCTATCTAGGTTAAATAGGTCATTTTGTAGCTAATTAAGCTTATTATGTAATTTTTGAGCTAGCTAAGCATATTGAGTCATTTTGGAGGAAAAAAATGCTAACTATAGGTCATTTTAGAGCTAGCCCGGGTTAAATAGGTCATTTTGGAGCTAAGTAAGGTTATTATGTAATTTTTGAGCTAGCTAAGCATATTGAGTCATTTTGGTGGAAAAAATGCTAACTAGAGGTCATTTTAGAGCTAGCCTAGGTTAAATAGGTCATTTTGGAGCTAAGTAAGGTTATTATGTCATTTTGGAGCTAACTAAGCATATGAAGTCATTTTGGACCTAAAATATGTCATTTCTTAAGCATATTATATCATTTTAGAGCTAGCTAAGCATATTAAGTTATTTTGAAGGAAAAGATGCTAAGTATAGGTAATTTTAGAGCTATCCTAGGTTAAATATGTCATTTTAGAGCTAAGTAAGGTTATTATGTCATTTTGGAGCTAGCTAAGCATGTGAAGTTATTTAGGAGCTAAACTATGTCATTTCTTAAGCATATTATGTCATTTTAGAGCTAGTTAAGCATATTAAGTAATTTTGGAGGAAAAGATGCTAAGTATAGGTCATTTTAGAGCTATCCTAGGTTAAATAGGTCATTTTGAACCTAGCTAAGCATATTAAGTCATTTTAGAGGAAAAAA
>NW_021292312.1:0-1782 GCF_002162155.2 Triticum dicoccoides
AAACCACAGTTCATAAGGCGTCGTCTCAACGGATTTTGATGGTGCCCTATTTAACGTGAATGCGGCCGTCTCTAAAGCATATCCCCAAAATGATAGCGGTAAATCAGTAAGAGACATCATAGATCGCACCATATCTAGTAAAGTACGATTACGACGTTCGGACACACCATTACGCTGTGGTGTTCCGGGTGGCGTGAGTTGCGAAACTATTCCACAGTTTTTCAAATGTACACCAAACTCGTAACTCAAATATTCTCCTCCACGATCAGATCGTAGAAACTTTATTTTCTTGTTACGATGATTTTCAACTTCACTCTGAAATTCTTTGAACTTTTCAAATGTTTCAGACTTATGTTTCATTAAGTAAATATACCCATATCTTCTTAAATCATCTGTGAAGGTGAGAAAATAACGATATCCGCCACGAGTCTCAATATTCATCGGGCCACATACATCGGTATGTATGATTTCCAAAAAATCTGTTGCTCTCTCCATAGTACCGGAGAACGGTGTTTTAGTCATCTTGCCCAAGAGGCACGGTTCGCAAGTACCAAGTGATTCATAATCAAGTGGTTCCAAAAGTCCATCGGTATGGAGTTTCTTCATGCGCTTTATACCGATATGACCTAAACAACAGTGCCACAAATAAGTTGCACTTTCATTATCAACTCTGCATCTTTTGGCTTCAACATTATGAATATGTGTATTACTACTATCGAGATTCAATAAAAATAGACCACTCTTCAAGGGTGCATGACCATAAAAGATATTACTCATATAAATAGAACAACCATTATTCTCTGATTTAAATGAATAACCGTCTCGCATTAAACAAGATCCAGATATAATGTTCATGCTCAACGCTGGCACCAAATAACAATTACTTAGGTCTAATATTAATCCCGAAGGTAGATGTAGAGGTAGTGTGCCGACTGCGATCACATCGACTTTGGAACCGTTTCCCACGCGCATCGTCACCTCGTCCTTTGCCAGTGCCCGCTTATTCTGTAGTCCCTGTTTCGAGTTGCAAATATTAGCAACAGAACCAGTATCAAATACCCATGTACTACTGCGAGCTCTAGTAAGGTACACATCAATAACATGTATATCACATATACCTTTGTTCACCTTGCCATCCTTCTTATCCGCCAAATACTTGGGGCAGTTCCGCTTCCAGTGACCAGTCTGCTTGCAGTAGAAGCACTCAGTTTCAGGCTTAGGTCCAGACTTAGGTTTCTTCTCTTGAGCAGCAACTTTCTTGCCGTTCTTCTTGAAGTTCCCCTTTTTCTTCCCTTTGCCCTTTTTCTTGAAACTAGTGGTCTTGTTAACCATCAACACTTGATGCTCCTTCTTGATTTCTACCTCCGCAGCTTTCAGCATTGCGAAGAGCTCGGGAATAGTCTTGTTCATCCCTTGCATATTATAGTTCATTATGAAGCTCTTGTAGCTTGGTGGCAGTGATTGGAGAATTCTGTCGATGACGCAATCATCCGGAAGATTAACTCCCAATTGAATCAAGTGATTATTATACCCAGACATTTTGAGTATATGCTCACTGACAGAACTGTTCTCCTCCATCTTGCAGCTATAGAACTTATTGGAGACTTCATATCTCTCAATCCGGGCATTTGCTTGAAATATTAACTTCAACTCCTGGAACATCTCATATGCTCCATGACGTTCAAAACGTCGTTGAAGTCCCGATTCTAAGCCGTAAAGCATGGCACACTGAACTATCGAGTAGTCATCAGCTTTGCTCTGCCAGACGTTCATAACATCTGG
>NW_021292313.1:0-1447 GCF_002162155.2 Triticum dicoccoides
TCCCTCTTTAGTTGTCTACTGACCTTCGTCTATCAATTGATAGTCAAGAGTATGCGTGCGTTCGTTTATCGATGCCTATTACTCTTGTGGTCCGTCAAGCCATTCTATCGCAGAATGACTAGGAGAAACAAACTCCAGTACCTCTTCCATATCTAGGATTGGGTCAAAGCAATTGTGCTCCGCAGATCAAAATGCCAGTCCAGCTTTTGCTTCTGTTCTACCCTGAAGTATTACCGTCTTTATGTCAGGATTTTCATGAGGATTGCACCGGCTCTTGTGAATTCTTGACGTAGTGATACTTCTCACCATCATTACTCATTCCTCGGTTCCGTGTGGTTATAACCGGAATGTCGACAAGTGAATCGTGATGTGTGAAATCAATACGCCTAGCAACCTCGTTGCTGGGTAGTTAAAGGACAATAATTTCATTCTTAGCGTGTTGGTTTTGAATCATCATTCTAAGGTTGATCATGCTACCTAGTCCATTCTCCTGGTTCACTCCTCGATCGATGAGTTAGGATTATTTCAAATCCTTGCTCTATTGATCATATCGTCTTGCCCTGAAAAGCAAGATTGTTCTCGAGCTTAGTAACATATCGGTGGTTCGTGATTTTCTGAATATCTTCTCAGAAGTATTACCAGGTTGTCACCAGACCGCTATGTTGAGTTCGTGATCAAGTTGGTTTATTCCTGTAAACCACCCCTTCTCCAAGAATCCGTGTTGGATACCCTGAGCTAGTTGGATAAGCTAAACAACAACTTGGAGAGTTGGAAGATAAAAGCTTGTCCGACTTAGTTCATGTTAAGGGATATCTTTTTGTGTGTGTGTGTGTGTTGAAGAAAGATGATATCTTCATAAATTGGTCCTTGTGAACAATTGTTGGATCTATTATCTTACCCAAACCTTTGATTGAGTATGGGCTATCATCCAATCAGACCAGAACCAACGATATTCGTAATGTTGTCTTACTCGTGGTTGATCCCTCGAGCATACACCATTATATCTTTTGGGTCTGACTAATGCTATCACTTGTTCACTTAACTATGGAATTCCTTTTAAAAGGAAACCCAGATGAATTGTTGTTGTGCCCATCGACAACATCCTTGTCTTCTTCATAATTTTGCTGAACATTAAGCTAGTGTTGGAAACTTTTGAAAGCATTTGTTCATGCTAGCTCATGAAGCATATGTTCGGATGTAAGAAGTGACTTCCTCTAGTTCATGTGCATTTGATGCAAGTTGCCGCCGTGGACTCGAGAAAGTCAATGTTGCTTCCTTTGGAATCATTCCAAATCAGTCATGCACACGTGCGAAGAATGCTGTGGTTTGAAGACTTGCAACCTTCAATCTATATGTATCCCTAGCACACCAAGCCACTGATTGATTTGTTCAAGGAGAAGGAGTTCCTTCATAAGAGCTAATCCGGACTTATGAAAGAACTTCGATA
>NW_021292314.1:0-763 GCF_002162155.2 Triticum dicoccoides
GTACCCCTCAGTCAGTTGCTCTCCTATGTATCACCTTTCACGAGACCATATAAAATATTTATATCATAAATAAATGTTGTCCCCCTCAATGTATTAACACAATGTACATTTTTTGTTAGTACAATTTAGCAAATAATTATGTCATAAAGAAATGTTGCTGACCATAGAAAAAATCTGGTTCAGAAAAAATATACGTGATATTTTAGAAAATTGTTGTACAATATAAAAAAAAGGATCATGTAATTAAAAATAATGTTTCAAATCATTAAAGAAAATGTATGATACATTTTAAATAATGTTCATGCATGTAAAAAAAATGTATACCATGTATCATTTTTAATATAATTATATACCATGTATCATTCAAAAAAATTCAAGAACGTATATTTAAAAAAAAGAAATATACCTATGCCTACGGCTTAGCCGTCGGCATACATGCCACGTGGCATGATTAATATATGCCGACGGCTAAGCCGTCGGCATAGGTCGCCTTATCCATACCCGGGCGCTCCCCGTCCAGTCGTTTCCCGACCCCAGCTCGCCCCCGACCCCGATCCGCCGCCGCCGCATTCGGCCCCGCCGCCTGTCGCCGCCCACTCCACCCCTGCCTCCCCCATCGCCGTCTCCACCCGCCGTCGCCCCTGCCATCCTCGCCGCCGTCTCCACCTGCCGTCTCCCCGCCGTCCCCGCCGTCTCCACCCCTGCCTCCTCCGTCGTCGTCTCCACCCGCCGTCGCCCCGGCCTCCCCCGACCGCGTTGCGCC
>NW_021292315.1:0-905 GCF_002162155.2 Triticum dicoccoides
TTGGGCCAGGGCGCTCGGTGGCCAGCTGGTGCACGTGAGGGGCTTTAGTCGCGGTTGGCCAGGCCAACCGCGACTAAAGGTGCCCAAAGGCCTTTAGTCGCGGTTGGCCTGGCCAACCGCGACTAAAGCTCCTCCCCTATATATACCAGTTCAGCGCACTCACTTAGCCATTTGGTGCCACTTCTCTTCACAAGGGGGTGTAGGTTTGCTTTTGGTTCCTCTTATGCACACAAGGTGTTTGATGAAATGCCCAACAGCGTGAAACAAACATGATATGAAGTGTTGGAGCCACACTTGAGGTTCCTCCTCGATCGCGGTTAGCAACTTGAACCTTTCATGCATGTGTGTCATTGATAAAATATGCATGTGTGTTGTTCATTGTTTAATTTCTATTGTTTATAGCTAGTTACTTTAACAAATGCATGATGGTTAATTATATATTTTATTTTTTAATAATGCAGATGAATCGGCAATGGATGTACGGTAACCGACTCTCCCGCGAGTTCACTACGGGTTTGAAAGATTTCCTCGTAGTGGCTAATGCGAACAAGCAGAAGGGTTTTGTTATCTGTCCATGTGTTGACTGTAAGAATCAGAAGGGTTACTCTTCCTCAAGAGAAGTTCACCTGCACCTGCTTCAGCACGGTTTCATGCCAAGCTATAATTGTTGGACCAAGCATGGAGAAAGAGGGGTTATAATGGAAGAAGATGAAGAAGGGGATGATTTCATCGATGAAAGCTATCTTGCTCATTTCGGTGATACTTTCATGGAGGATGCTGAAGGTGAAGGGGAAGGTGAAGGGGAAGGTGAAGGGGAAGGTGAAGGTGAAGGTGAAGAAGAGGCACGTGATGAGACCGTTGATGATCTTGGTCGGACCATTGCTGATGCACGGAGACGCTGCGAA
>NW_021292316.1:0-1363 GCF_002162155.2 Triticum dicoccoides
ATTCGTTTGGGGGCGGGGGACACCACCCCAAAGACAACACCGCCAGTCGTGCCGGCGCCAAGTCGGCCCCATGGCAAGACCGCCGTAACGGTGCCGGACATCCCTATGCCACTGGATCCAAACATGCATATGGCACAGGATCAGAACGACGACGACGACGACGATGATACATTTGGCAACGTCGATCAGTACTTTGCCGAGCATGGGTACGATGGTGACTTCATGGGGCCTCCTTCTCAAGAACCAAACCCAACAAAAGACGTGTGCGATCTAGCTCATACCGCGGAGAAGCCAAGTTGCAACAGGCGCCGTCTGGCGTTCAGCTCTCAGGAGACGCCTCCAGCTGCCGACTTCACCGAGCCTCAGATAGGCGAGGTGCGAAATATTATCAGCCCCAACACACTCAAGAAGGCGGTCTGTGAGCAGAACTCGGTCCCATTACAGGAGAAGAAGAAGGCACACAAAAGAAAGACTAAGAAGGGTGCGAGCCAGCCGGCACCGAGTACGATCCGTGCTCAGGACGGGCCACCTTCACTGCAGGATATCTCGAGGAGGGTGCATGTGGCGGGTAGGGCGATGCTACCACCAAATATGCTCAATGCTGCAACCGGTGCTATGCGGAGTCTACACGACAGTGTTCTTTCTTTGGAGAAGCGGCGTCTCAGAGAGAAGGATGTGGCATACCCGGTTTTCGTGGCCAAGGTGCCAGAGGGCAAGGGCTTTGTGGATGGCGACATCGGGGGTACGATCGTCCTGCGGTTTGATGACATCTTTGCTATGTTTAACCTTCATCCGCTGCACTACACCTTCGTTCGGCTATTTTCGCTGAGTATGGAGATGCGGATCATTCGCGACAAGACCCCGGACATCGTGATAGTCGACCCCTTCTACATGCGTGCCAAGATCTTGGGCAGCGCTGGGGACCGGCAAGTCGCGAGTTCTTACCTCGAAGGCGTCATTCTGGCAAACCAAGATAAGGATAAATTCCTCGTGCCTTACTTTCCCGAGTAAGTCCTCCCCTCAACCGGCCCGTAACATATGAATTCTTACTTTTCGATCGTTTTTCTTTTAACATTCCGTGTTTTCTGCAGTGACACACGTTGCACGCTCATCCTCCTAAGCCCCAAATATTCCATGGCCACGTATTTCGACCCGGACCGTCAGTCGAACGTAGACTACACAAATGTCAAGAAGGTTCTTGATGATGTTCTCCCCGGCTACGCCCAATCTGGAGGCACCTTCACCAGGCCTATTCGTAAGTACGGCAAGCACGTGTTCTCCCACAATACGACGTTCTGCTGCGTCAAGCAGCCGCCTGGCGGTCAGAAGGGTGCCTACTACGCCATCCATCACATGCGGGCGA
>NW_021292317.1:0-916 GCF_002162155.2 Triticum dicoccoides
GTAGTGACATGGCCCGCTGGGCGCATAGCTCCATAATTCTCCCACCATAGACTGGCGGGGCCTTCAAGATGATATGCAGCAAAGGTGACCTTGTCAGCCTCAGCTACTAGCGCGGAACGCAGCTTGTGAGAGATACTGCGAAGCCAGTCATCAGCGTCGAGAGGCTCGACGGAGTGGTGGAACGTGGGTGGATGTAATTTGATAAAATCACTGAGTGACACCACGTTAGTCCTCTGATGGTGTGCTGTGTTCTGTTCAATACGCTCCAACAAACGGTTGGTCTCCCGCTTGTTTCTCTCAGCTTCCATCATAACCTCGGCTAGTGAAGGAGGATGAGGCAGATTTTCATTCCTGCCTTCACTGCCTTCGGCCTGCTCTTGAGAAGCAGGGTTAGCGCGCGTGTTGACCATCCTAGGTAAACAAGACAATGATTTAGTCAGTGTCACACCCTAGCTAGTCATGCATTAGAGTGTTGCATCATGTTTCCTCTTTCATCAGAAACTTGAAATGGGGATCTGTGAAACCCTCAGAACCATTTTGAAAATGACCCAAATAAAAATTTCTCCAAAAGGATCCAAGAAAATGCTCATGTTGCTCTCTGAAAATATTGGACAGAGATAAAAGTCAAACCAATATTTTTAGTGGCTCATGGACATTTATTTTGGGCATTTGGAATTAATGCATAAATATTTGCATTGGAAATATATTAATTATATATATTAATATATGCCCAAATATTATGCCAATTATAAAAGAGCTCTGGAATAATATAAATAGCTCCTGCAAAAATTGGCATAAGTTAAATAAATGATTTAATATATTATTTAAATCAAAACAAATGTCAGAAATTAAAAAACAGAAAAATATATAACAGGAGGAGCTTACCTGGGCTCCTCCACTGTGCGGCCCAGCCAGC
>NW_021292318.1:0-1915 GCF_002162155.2 Triticum dicoccoides
GGAAGGCGGTACAAACTAGGTCATATCCCACGAGTCACGCAGGACGATAGACGACACAGCTAGTACGAACTAGTGATACTACCACTAACTCAGACCGATCCGTAGTAGTCCTCGTAGAAGTCACCTCCATAGCCTGGAAGCTCAACATGATCATCCGGGAACAGACGATCCCGCGGAGCTTGAGGACCATAGGGGCTAGGATGAGGTCTTGGACCAACAGACGGTGGCCTGCGGGGACCGCGAGGTGGGGTGATGCCTCCTACATCACGCCAACCCATCACGTCTGGCAAAGCAGATCTCACAGGATAGAGATCGCGCATATCCGAATATCCAGCTTGCACCGCCGGTGCAAACCGAGTCAACGTGGCCCAATGGTCAGCACGGGTATTGAAGAGCTCTAGCCTCAAGGCCCGATTTTCACGGTCCTTATCCTCGAGCAACTCAGCAGTGGTGCGAGTCCGTGAATCCTCCTGAGTGGGGTCAGCATAGATAGCCTGAAGATACCCTTGTGCTCTCGGAAGTGATCCTGGCATATACCGGAAATCAGAGTCCCGAAATAGACCAGACCTGACTCGCATGATGGTCATCATAGAGTAGGCGGCGTCCTGCACAGCCATCTCAATAGTAACCCCGAGTCCATAGGAGCAGTGAAGGGGCTCGGTGGATCCAGGATAAGATGGAAATATCCTGACAGTGCAGAGATACTGGCTTTGATTAAAGTCTCGAAATTGCTCTTCGACCGTGTACTCGGGATACCAACGGTATCCAGCCTCAGTCATTACCCTGACCAACATGGTGATATGGCCGGGTACATCTAGGCATCGAGTCAGGCGAACCACTTGATTGAGGTCGCGAGTGGCCATCTGAAAGCACAACCATAATGCAAAGGCATTAGAATTTCTAGCAAAATTTCGGCAGCATAACAGCTGTAAATGCTCAAGAAGGATTTTGAGACATTTAACAATGGATTTCATACACACTCAACATCATCATATCAAAGTTCTGAGTCCATCCTAACAACATAATGTGGTAGTAGAACTGAACTAGACTTGTATCCATCAAACCTATAAGGTACTACTGATTAGTAACACGTGAACCTGATAGAGAGAATAGATCCTAATTCCTTAACCCCCGGTGGAAGAATAGACTGACTCAGATCAGAATGTCATAAGATAAAGGAGTAAAAAGAGCCTTACGTTCCAACCCACAAACAATTCCCCTACATATAACTAAAGAATTTCTAGACTCAACATCGACCAGTTTGGCTTGGAGAACCTACATGCAGTCCTGCTCTGATACCAACGCTGTCAGGACCCCGACTCGATGCCACATAGGTCTAGCATGTAACACCTCATATCACTTTGCGGCCTCACGCACGGTATTCCCACGGGTGTCTCCTTACCTTTGCCCGGGACCGTTTGCGCCTTTTGGCACACGTATATGATAGTGTCGCTAGTACCCATGTGATAAGGAGCCCGGGCTGACATGGCTAGTCGTAAACCCAAAGTGGCACAGACTTACAGGGACAGGCATCCATGACCCAGCAACGAACGTGTCGGTCATCAGCAAGTGGGTCCGGGCTGTAGCACTGGGCTAGCAGGACTCCGGTAAACCGGGCTGTAGCGGGCTAACAGGACTCCGGTACTCAATGCGTGACATTTCCCCGAAGGGACAGACACAGGAACGAAGAAGGACACATGCCGGCCAGCCTAAGTGTTCCAGAGCAGTAGCAAGCTACCATGGCTCAGTGGTAACACTAGGAGACATTTCCCGGCAAGAGAGGCTACTAAGGATAAACAACTAGATAGTCAGATCCCACACATACCAAGCATTTCAATCATACACACAATATGCTCGATATGTGCAAATACAACAAGGCATCACAACATGACTCTATGACACAAGTACTTTATTT
>NW_021292319.1:0-2216 GCF_002162155.2 Triticum dicoccoides
TATGTATTCACACATGTACTAAGTTTCCGGTTAATACAATTCTAGCATGAATAATAAACATTTATCGTGATATAAAGAAATATAAATAACAACTTTATTATTGCCTCTAGGGCATATTTCCTTCACAGGCCTCTCCCCCTCCTTCTGTCGCCGCTGCCGCCGGCATGGGCCGCGGCGGCAGCGAGTCCGCTGGGCGGGTGGATGCGGCACGATCTTATCTGAGGTGGCAGGGGCGGCCCCTCTTGTGAGATCCGAAGGCGGCAGCTGGGGCGGCGATCCCATGCCGTGCGGCTAAGGCCGGAGCGCCATAAGCCCGCGGAGCGACGGCCCTGTGGACGGCGGTGGTGGCAGTGCCCCATCCGGCAGGGTGGCTGATCTGTGCAGAGATGGTAACAACGGCGACTGCGGATCCAACGCCCCGATCGGATCCGCTGCGGGATGGCCTTCCGCCGACCGATGGCGCGTGGAGGAACCGGTGAGGAGATGACGGATCTCCGCCGGATTACCAATGACGGCGTTCGTTTTCGTGGCGAGGCTCCGTTCAGTTCCAGCCAGACGCGAGATCGGGACGACGTGGCTTCCAGCGGAAATCGCGCCTGACTGCGGTCATGACTGACAATGGCGGCGTCTCGGGCGTCATTCCCTTCTCGAGGCATCGTCGTTGCAGGTCACGTCAACATGATCGGGAGGTTCCGGGGGAAACCCTAGATCTGGGTCTACCGGATCGGACGATGGCGACGTCTTTGACGTCGTCCTCCCTCTTGGGGGCATCATTTTGGAGCAAGTGCTGGCTGGAGGGGACAAGAGGAGGAGCGGCATGGCATCTGACATGTCGATAACGGCGGGTCTCAACGGCATGGAGCAGAGGGTTGTCGCCGGTGGGTGTGTGATGATGGATGAGCATAGGATATGGTGGCGTTGTCTGGTGTCGTGGTGGCGTCGATGGCAGCTAGACCGGACAAGGTTGATGCAGCAGTACGACACTAAAGATGGATGGATGGCAGGTAGCTGTGGCGGCCTCATACCCGGCAGGCGTCCTGGTTGAGGAGTGTGCCAGACTGGTGGGTACCCCATACCCGGTAGGCGTCCTGGTTGGGACCTCAGGTCTTAGATGTTAGGTTTGGCTGCGAGGTCTACTTGGCATTATGATGCGGAGCATCCCACGTTCATCCCCATGTACACTCCGACCACTCTCCAAGCCCCAAGCGAACATATGACGAGACCTCCACTATGCGTCATTGAACACAAGGTGAACCCGTTCCTAAATGCTTCCCCTTTCCATTCGTGTGAGACATGGTTGCTACTTCAAGCGCGGACCTTGTGCATACTCAGGTACACCCGAGGAGACCATGGAGAGCCCAAGGACCAAGGCCAAGTGTGCGCGGGAGCGAAGGAAGGAGAAGGAACAAGAGTCGGCTGCTAGAGCGGCTGGACATCCGGCCACAGCCCGGACATCCAGCCAGACCCCCGGAAATCCGGCCTCCATCACAGAATGCATCTGGAAGCGACCCCGAAAGCCCGGACATCCGGCCCTGCGCCCCGGACATCCGGCTACACCCGAAGTTTCAGACATCCGGCCCTCCTCGCCAGAAATCCGGCCCCTTGTGTCCAGAGAGCAACCGCGGGGCACCCAGGCCAGCCCGGACATCCGGCCCGTCACGAAGCCCCGGACATCCGGCCTGACGCCCAGACATCCGCCCCCCCTGCGCGCAGTGTAATGGGCCACCGGCCCATGTACCCCTCCAATTCATCCCAATTTGTACTAGCACTATATATACTCTCCCACCTCCTCCTAGTTAGGGTTAGCATTGTGATAGCTCATTTGAGATAGAGCATTGCTCATCCGTACCGGATCTACTCCACGTGAGGGACCACGCCTCTTCGGAGAAGATCCATTCGGATTCAAGGCCTCCATCCGGAGAAGACAATCAAGACCTCCTCACGGAGAAGAACGGTTACTCGTGTATCGTCCTTTGTTGACTTTGGATCTCTTGTCACTTTGTGCTTTCGGTGATCTAGCCCTTGTGTGATCAATCACTTGTCGGTTGAGTGTTTCTCTCATTTCCCCCGTTTTCCCTTGTGTTCTTCCGTGCGTTCTTCGTGTTTTCCCCCGTAGGATCCACTCCAAATGTGAAAGATCGGCCCCTAGGGTTCCGCCCTACATCATCTTGGTATCATGAGCCACGTTGATCACGTTTTTGGAGCCCCTACAAGTA
>NW_021292320.1:0-1693 GCF_002162155.2 Triticum dicoccoides
GCTTAATTGGTCGCGAGAACTGTGGAAACCTTAGTGTTCCTGATATTATTATTTTGTTCCATGGTCTATACCGCAATAACTCTGTTAGTATGGGTGGAATTGTTGCTAGACGGTTGAGTCTGAACCGTACTAAGGGCCCCATCTTTGGAGGCATTTATGCTTCACGCCTAGCTGAATATTTTGGCATACCTATTAGGCATTTGGAGAAAGAAGAAACATCGTTGCCCCGTGCCTATTTAGATTATAAGAGTATGCTAGCACATGATTTTCTTGTTAAGAGTCGCGAAGGGGAGCTTAAATATAAATTGTACTTTAATAAACATCACCCTGAGACTATTACTTTGCCTGCTCCCTCTTTGTTTAACTTGTCTGCAGGTCCTCACATCATTCCGTGGGCGGCCGTTCAAGCCTATCGGAATCCTGCACCAGCCCCAGAACCGGAGCCACAAGATGAGCCTCCACGACAGTCTATTTACTCTTGGGATCCAGAGACGGTTGCCAGCCAGTGGCAGTCAGAGACCTCCTCATCACAGTATGATACCAACTATTCTTCGTCGTAGTACGACCCCAGCTACACCTACGGGTATCCGCTAGGCTATCCCTGGCAATAGACCAACTTAGGCCAAAAGCCTAAGCTTGGGGGAGTACGTATTTCCCACCGACATTACATTTATGTTCACACAGACTCATTACTAGATGTCGGTGCTCATACTCTTTCACTGTAATATCCATGCTAGTTTATTTTCTTTTTCCTGCTTTCTTCTTGTGTGTTTAATAAACCTTAAGAAAAACCAAAAAAAATAGTAGTAATTTATTTTTCCTGCTGTAGTAGTAATAATTAAAAAGAAAACCCAAAAATATTTCCCGTTCTTCTTTTGCTTGTTGGGAGCTTTCCCGTGTAAATAGTTTTTATTTCTTTTATTTTCTTTGGGGGTCAGTAGGAGAAGACCATGATTAAATTGTTGAAGTGGCTCTTATATGCATCATTGTTGATTTAACCAAGAGCCCATATTGCCTTGTCTTCTCATGTTTATTGAATGCTCGCAGATTCCAGCTTAGTCCAATGCGCGTGCACTCTTATTATTATTCACACCGTTCGGTCGTGCAAGTGAAAGGCAATTATGATGATATATGATGGACTGACTGAGAGGGGAAAAGCTGGTATGAACTCGTCCTCTCTTGTTTTTGTAAATATGATGAGTTCATCGTTCATGATTCAACTTATTATGAATAAACATGTTTGCAATGACAATTAGAGATCATAGTTGCTCGTGCCATGCTTGATTAGCTATGAGTTATAATGGTATACCTTGCGTGCCAACATGCTATTGAAATGGTTGTGATGTGGTATGATGGGTTGGTATCCTCCTTTGAATGATTTAAGTGACTTGACTTGGCACATGTTCACGCATGTAGTTGAAACAAATCAACATAGCCTTCATGATATTTATGTTCATGGTGAATTATATCCTACTCATGCTTGTATTCAATGTTTATTAATTTTAATGCATGTTCATGACTGTTGTCGCTTCTTCCCAGTCTTTTGCTAGCCTTCACTTGTACTAAGCGGGAATACTGCTTGTGCATCCAATCCCTTAAACCCCAAAGTTATTCTATGTGAGTCCAAAAATTCCACCGAATACAGTGGATACTAGAGATCTGAAGTCATGGCACTCGGGCCCTAGTGACAAGC
>NW_021292321.1:0-2624 GCF_002162155.2 Triticum dicoccoides
TTTTGCGCTGCTTTTTTTTTCCGGAACCTACTCCGGCAAGGAAACACGAATCGGAATCTAGAGGGATCCCGAAAACAAACCTAATAAGCAAAGAACTCGGATTGGTGGTGGATATATGGTGGTGGTATATGGCAGCGGTGGTGGTAGCGGTGGTAGTATATGGCTATGGATCGGTGGTGGTATATGGACACGGATTGGTGGTGGTATATGGATACGGATTCGGTGCGGTGGTGGTAGATGGCAGGGGCGATGATGATGGTGCGGCGGCGGCGTGACAACTTATGACCAGAACTCGAAACTCTAAAAGACTAGACTCTAAGACCAGCAACTAGACACGACGATGCAATCGCAAATTCAACAAAGCAAAACCCTAAAAAGATTATGCAAGGCTCAGATTGGTTCGGATATGATGAACTAACCCTAATTTTTTTTGTGGCTTTTTCGTGGACTATAGGTATGAAGAACAGACTCGATCTAAACTACGAAAAAAACTGTAAAATCTCACCGAGCAACCTGGAAATCTGATACCACTTGATAGAGGCAAAGGTGTCCCGTCTTTCGATGAGATGGTGGATTTCGCTTTGGTGGAAGTCGACTTTGACGATCCGACTACGAACGTGCGAGGACGTCGCGCCTTAGCAATCGCTAAACCAATTCCGAGAGGTTATTGACCACGCCTGAGCACGATCAACCTGACCACGAGGGTCTGTTTCCTGCGAGCAAACGAAGAACAAGCAAGAAACTGAGATTGCAATCTGGATATTGCGAATATAAGATGAAAGCTTTATTGATCAAGGTGGGGTTCTGTGACGCCTTTGTCTGGTCGTTGAACACAAACGAAGTACGCGAAGTTGCAGCTATGGCGAACTTTTAATCTAAACAAAACCCACCGTCTAAACGATGCCCTAAGGGCTGTATATATGGAGGAAGAGGGGGGGAATTTCGTGGCCCTTGGTGGAGGGGTCCGAAATCAACCCTATCTCTTGTTTCCCCACACATACGGACTCTAAAAATAGCCTATACTTATGTATTTCGAAATTACATGGGCCTGGCCCAATAATAAGGTGACGCAGCACCTAAAATAGCCTCGGGACGAAATTTATGAAGTGGCATCTTGTATATTTCGTCCAAGGCTTCATGCACCCATTATGGTGGCTTCAAAGTCCTGAAATCATCACTTGTAACTCCGTTCTTGTTCCCCTTGCGCATGCCATCATCTCCATGCTTGTTCTTGCTCCAATGTTCATTCTTCTCCAAGCTAGGCCCTTCATTTGTAAGCAAAACAAATGTATCCAATTTAGGCAGCATCATATTCTCATGAACATTAGAATCATTACCAAGAAACGAAAGTACCTGGTAATTTAGTTGGCGTGCACGAGCTCTAGTAATTGGTCCAGTATGTATAGCAGCAGGGGCTGTGGGTGTAACAATTGTATTGATGTCCTCATCACCACCACCGATCCATATCCATATACTACCACCGCTACCACCACCGCTGCCATATACCACCACCATATATCCACCACCAATCCGAGTTCCATGCTTATTAGGTTTGTTTTCGAGATCCATCTAGATTCCGATTCGTGTTTCCTTGCCGGAGTAGGTTGCCGGAGTCGGGTAGCCACGCTCCGTTTAGGCCCAAAATTTTTCGAAAACGCATTTTTCGAAAAAATTTCTGGCTATCCTATTTTTAGGTGTTTCTGAGTGTTTTGAGACAGGTGCTATTATAGGAAGTTTTTTTTGACCCGTTTCCAATTTTTGGGTCCGGGCAGTCAAAAAAAAAAAATTGGTCGAAAAAATTTCGTGCCCATCCTGTCCGTTTGAGCTAAGAAGAGTTTTGAGACACTCGCTATTATAGTGATTTTTCGCAAAAAAAAACAGCGCAAAAAAAAAACAAAGAGCGCAAAAAAAAAAGAGCGAAAAAAAAATTCTAGAGTGTGCTTTTCCCTTGTTTACGTGCCGCGCCGTGATTTTGTTAGTGTTCTAGGCTCGCGTCTCTAGCACA
This sequence comes from Triticum dicoccoides, assembly GCF_002162155.2. Taxonomy (NCBI): domain Eukaryota; kingdom Viridiplantae; phylum Streptophyta; class Magnoliopsida; order Poales; family Poaceae; genus Triticum; species Triticum dicoccoides. The sequence continues at coordinate 2,006 of NW_021292321.1, forward strand.
GTCTAGCCTAGGACCAGCACAGTACCGTCGTTGAGCGTTTATTCAACTTTGCATCTCTGAATTGATTATTGCTGACCCTTTTTGCTACCATATTATAAGCCTTCCCAGCTCCACATACATCTACGTCGTGCGTTTGACTCTCCCTGGTAATCGCTCTATCCAAGCTTTGAGAGTTTTTGACAACAACGGTTGCCGATCACCGCCTGCTGCTGGGTAAGAACTGGTAAGAATTTGAGATTTGCTTGACGGATTTGTGACACCCACCACCACCACTTGTTCGTAGTCTGTAGGATCATATTCTTGTGTGTTTCTATTGCTGCTAACCATGCCAGGATCACAAGCCGACGAGATTGACTGGGAGAATTTATCGAACAAGGAGCTTCATGATAAGTTTCAGCAAATGATGACTGAACAGGTGCAAGATGTGCTGAACAATTTTGAAGAGGCCATGGAGAAGATCACTGGCCTTGAGAAGACGTTCGAAACAAAGCTCGATAACAAGTTTAATGAATTGCTCGCGCGTCTTCCACCACCACCACCCGCTGCACCTAACGCACCTCTCCAACAACAACAACAACGACTACCTCCACGTCGCGAAGCAGACCTCCGCCGAGCAAGC
>NW_021292322.1:0-1186 GCF_002162155.2 Triticum dicoccoides
ACGGTGAAGCACATATGTTCGGCATCATAAACGGCGATATTCTATATGTGCCGACCGGAGAAGAAGAAGATGATATCTCTTCTTATCTGAACCTTGACGGTGAAGATGAAGGGCGCCGTCAGCAAGATGATGCCGAACAAACGTCGATAAACGACGATCTTCAAATGGAAGTAGCAACCACCTCCGGCGCCGAGGTATATATATACATTGAGCCTCTGGTGATACAAACTAACTGATTTGAATAAATATGTGTGTACTAACGCGCGCGACTCTTTCTTATTTTAGCCCTCGGCCGGATCGTCGAAACAATCGAGTACGTCGTCAAAGCGTGGCGCAACCAAGACGATGAAACAAGGAGAAACATGCACCATCGAGGTTGTCGACAGTGCAACCGGCAGGCCGCCGGAGCCCCGCAAGAACGCCACCAAGTTTGTCAGCCAATGCGGAGCCATTGTTAGAGACAACGTCTCGATCACCGTCCAGGAGTGGAATGAGCCAAAGAAGGCACGAATTGATGGTTTCACTTTTGTCGATAAGAGAACAAAAAAAGATTGCTTCAAGAAGCTTATGGAACATTTTGTTCTACCTCCGGAATACAACAAATTCGATGAGGAGGGTAACAAGATTGAGGAAAACAAGGAGAGGAGGAGGCTAGTCAAACAGTTCGCTCTTCATAAGATGGCCGACGCATTCCGGAAATTCAAGCAAAATCTAGTCCATGACTTTGTCAAGCAGAACAAGACCCCGGATTTCAAAGGACAATATGAGAAACTGAAACATGATTGGCCAGAATTTGTGAAGCAAAAGAAATCGGAGCAGTTCATTCAAATATCGAAAAAAAATAAGGAAAATGCGGCTAAGAAGGAGTACAATCATGTTATGGGGCCAGGAGGGTATCGCATTTGGGTGCCTAGGTTGGAGAAGATGGAGAACGAGCTGACGGCGCGAGGAATCCGTCCAGGTACGGAGGGATGGGACCCAAGGGCCAAAAGCTGGTGGTACGGGCATGGGGGAACGCTGAACCCGGAGACAGGGGAGTGTGTTTACCGGGGCAAATTAATTAAACCCACCCAAGCCCTTATTAACGCAATGAGGGATGCTCAACAGGGGAAGATCAAGTTCAACAGAGAGAACGACGCGCTGACAAAAGCCCTCGGGAATCCTGAACACGGAGGACGTGTACGAG
>NW_021292323.1:0-999 GCF_002162155.2 Triticum dicoccoides
GATGCGAAAAAGGATCGGCGTCGGAGCTGTGACGTGACGACGTTGTGTTTAGGGGGGTGATTGTTGGAGTTAAACACGACTCAGTCCCCTGTTAGCCGGTACGTGTTCAAGTTGGCTTGCATGCATGTATCCGAGTAGTACAAGACTTGGTCTCCGAGTAGTATTGTCCTGGCTAGCTAGGTGCTAGTACTATTTATATGCATGTAATCAGCCATGTAACTTGTACCGTGGGTTTGTGAAGTAATACAAATCAGAACAGGCTCGATACGAGCCTGTGGCAATACGCCGGCGTCTTGTGTTCACGTGCGTTGTTTCCGCCGGAGCTATATCCATCGGATCGAAAGCAGGCTAGCTAGCTACGTGTGTGTACGCAACAAGGATCGATCAGCTCGCCAAGGCTACTAGCTTTTCACTGCGGTTCAGCGTGCATCTCGGTGTAAAGGAGCTCGTCCAGAGTGCATCGGCTAGTAGAAGCGTTCGTCGTCGATCGTCACCGTCGTCGAAAAGTACTCGGCGACGAGTTCTGGGCCAACAATTGGTATCAGAGCAAGGTTGATCTTCTAGTAACGGAGGATCATGGCGGGCGATGATAAGAACAAGCAACTGGCAGAGTACTCCGGTACGGCTAAAGTATTTGCTGCTCCGGCGAGTTCATCGTACCCACGGTTTGATCGCGAGAACTTCGGGGTCTGGAAGGCCCTCATGGAGTGTGGTCTCCGCGCCAACGAGCTATGGGACGCGGTGGATCCTGGAGGCGACGCGTTCAAGAAGGAGGGAGCCGAGCACCGGAAGGATCGGCAGGCGGCGTCGGCGATTTACTCGGTGATGCCGATGGATGTTCTCCAGCACATAATCGCCAAAGCAACGGCGAAGGAGGTGTGGGATACGCTGAAGCTCATGTTCGAGAGACACACCCGTGTCAAGCAAGCCAATCTCCAAACTCTCCTAAAGAACTACGAGACTTTGGTCATGGGCGATGATGAGTCCGTGGACGCGTTC
>NW_021292324.1:0-1301 GCF_002162155.2 Triticum dicoccoides
AGCCTAGCATGTGCAGACATGGCCTCGGAACACGGAGACCGAAAGGTCGAACACGAGTCGTATGGAAGATACGATCAACATGAAAATGTTCACCGACGATGACTAGTCCGTCTCACGTGATGATCGGACACGGGCTAGTCGACTCGGATCGTGTAACACTTAGATGACTAAAGGGATGTCTAATCTAAGTGGGAGTTCATAATTTGATTAGAACTTTATTATCATGAACTTAGTCTAAAACCTTTGCAAATATGTCTTGTAGATCAATGGCCAACGCTAATGTCAACATGAACTTCAACGCGTTCCTAGAGAAAACCAAGCTGAAAGATGATGGCAGCAACTATACGGACTGGGTCCGGAACCTGAGGATCATCCTCATAGCTGCCAGGAAACAATATGTCCTAGAAGGACCGCTAGGTGACGCTCCCGTACCAGAGAACCAAGACATTATGAATGCTTGGCAGTCTCGCGCTGATGATTACTCCCTCGTTCAGTGCGGCATGCTTTACAGCTTAGAACCGGGGCTCCAAAAGCGTTTTGAGCATCACGGAGCATATAAGATGTTCGAAGAGCTGAAACTAGTTTTCCAAGCTCATGCCCGGGTCGAGAGATATGATGTCTCCGACAAGTTCTACAGTTGTAAGATGGAGGAAAACAGTTCTGTCAGTGAGCACATCCTGAAGATGTCTGGGTTGCACAACCGTATGACCCAGCTGAACATTAACCTCCCAGATGAGGCGGTCATTGACAGAATCCTCCAGTCGCTCCCACCAAGCTACAAGAGCTTTGTGATGAACTACAACATGCAGGGAATGGAAAAGACCATTCCTGAAGTGTTCTCGATGCTGAAGTCAGCAGAGGCTGAAATCAAGAAAGAAGATCAAGTGTTGATGGTCAATAAGACCACTAAGTTCAAGAAGGGCAAGGGTAAGAAGAACTTCAAGAAAGACGGCAAAGATGTTGCCGCGCCTGGTAAGCCAGTTACCGGGAAGAAGTCAAAGAATGGACCCAAGCCTGAGACTGAGTGCTTTTATTGCAAGGGGAAGGGTCACTGGAAGCGGAACTGCCCCAAATACTTAGCGGATAAGAAGGCCGGCAACACCAAAGGTATATTTGATATACATGTGATTGATGTGTACCTTACCAGTACTCGTAGTAACTCCTGGGTATTTGATACCGGTGCCGTTGCTCATATTTGTAACTCACAGCAGGAGCTGCGGAATAAACGGAGACTGGCGAAGGACGAGGTGACGATGCGCGTCGGGAATGGTTCCAGAGTCGATGTGATCGCCGTCGGCACG
>NW_021292325.1:0-1252 GCF_002162155.2 Triticum dicoccoides
TGCTGGCACCCTTCAACCCTTAGCTATTCCTGAATGGAAATGGGATAAAATTGGTATGGATTTCATTACCGGTTTTCCCAGGACCAAGAGAGGGAATAATGCTATCTTTGTCGTTGTCGATCGTCTTTCCAAAGTAGCCCATTTCTTACCTGTTCGTGAGAGTATAACCGCTAGTCAGCTGGCAGACTTATACATCTCCCGAATAGTGTCTCTCCATGGTGTTCCTTTGGAAATTAACTCAGATCGAGGAAGTCTCTTCACCTCTCGATTTTGGGAAAGTTTCCAAAATGCTATGGGAACCCGTCTCTCCTTTAGCACCGCTTTCCACCCTCAGTCGAGTGGTCAAGTGGAACGCGTCAACCAGATTCTAGAGGACATGCTTCGAGCCTCTGTTATCTCATTCGGGATGGACTGGGAGAAGTGCCTTCCATTTGCCGAATTCGCTTACAACAACAATTATCAATCTAGCTTGGGTAAAGCCCCTTTTGAAGTTCTCTATGGACGACGGTGTCGAACACCTCTTAACTGGTCAGAGACTGGGGAAAGACAATTCTTTGGCCCGGATATGATTCAGGAAGCAGAAGAACAAGTTCGCATCGTTCGTGAAAAGTTGAAAACAGCCCAATCTCGTCAAAAGAGTCAATATGACCGAAAACATAAGGCTATGACTTTCGAGGTTGACGAGAAGGCTTATCTTCGGGTTACCCCTCTGAAGGGAACCCATCGTTTCGGTATCAAAGGCAAATTGGCTCCTCGTTACATTAGACCTTTTCGCATTCTTGCCAAACGAGGAGAAGTTGCCTACCAGTTGGAACTACCTCCGCATCTCTCCAGAGTCCACGATGTCTTCCACGTTTCTCAACTCAGGCGTTGCTTCTCGGATCCTATCCGTGGAGTGGACCATGAAACGCTTGATCTCCAAGATAATCTTACATACCGAGAGTACCCCATTCGTATCCTCGATCAGGCCGAGCGTACCACTCGACGTCATAATATCAAGTTTCTCAAGGTTCAATGGTCGCACCATTCTGAGGATGAAGCAACTTGGGAAAGGGAGGATCGTCTTCGACTCGAGTACCCCGCCTTCTTTCCGGAGGAACCCAAATCTCGGGACGAGATTCTTTTGAGTGGGGGTGAGTTGTCACACCCTAGCTAGTCATGCATTAGAGTGTTGCATCATGTTTACTCTTTCATCAGAAACTTGAAATGGGGATGACAGAACCCCCAGTCCCCTCTGAAACCAACTAGGGTT
>NW_021292326.1:0-1218 GCF_002162155.2 Triticum dicoccoides
ACTCTCCCTCGCTCATCTCCTCCTCTGGCTCCCCCTCACTCCCACCGAACGCGACCGCCGCCGCCGACGAGAGCCACCACGGCCACCGGCCTCCCCTCGCCTCCCTGAGACGCTTCCCAGCTCCGCCGCGACCCCCTCTACCTCCTCGTCAAGCCACGCACCTCCGGACGCGCTCCATCGCCGACGCCGTTGTCTTCTTCACCACCGACGCCGGAGATCGACCTCGCCGCCATCGCCGTCGATTCGCCGGACGCAGGACGTCCCCGAGCACACCGGCCTGCTCTGCGAGTCCGCCGTGAGCCCCTCTTCTTTTCCCCTCACCTCTCTCTCTCACGCGTGCCCTGTAGCCGCTGCCCCGCGAGCGCCCGAGGCCGCCGTCCGCCATGGCCGGCAAGCTCCGTGCCCCCGAGCACCTCCGCCTCGCGTAGATAGCTCGATGTGCTCCTGCTGCCTCGTAGCTACCGCCTGTGCCCTCCGTTCGCTCGAACGCGAGCTGCAGCCCCACGCCCGCGCTATCCCGAACTCCGGCCGCCGCCGTGAGCTTTGCTCCGGTGAGCTCCGGCGCCCCCGCAGCCCCCCACCAGCTCCCCTGGATGCGGACGACGACGGGCTACGCCCTGGTGCTTTTCGCGCGACCAAACGCCGCCTGCAGCGCAAGTCCGGCGAGTCGCCGCCGCGCTAATGGTCGCCGCCGGCCAGAACCCCGGCGGGCTGACGTGGCTTGTTAATTAGCCACTAATTCCCCACCCGCTGACGCTGACAAGTGGGCTCCAGGGCTTAGTCAAAGCTGACCAGCCCAGGTTTGACTCGGGGTTAACCCCCTGTCACTGACGTGTGGGTCCCACACGTCAGATTTGACCTGGACAGCCGCGTTGACCCGCTGATGCAATGATGACGTCATGCTGACGCAATTATACATTTTCTGGAATTAAAATAATTCAGAAAATCCAGAAATTGATTTAAACTTCAAAAATTCATAGAAATTCAACCGTAGCTCAGATTGAAATAATTTATATATGAAAAATTATCAGAAAAATGCCATCTTTCCATCTGTACTAGTTTCATGCATGAAAAACAAACTTATACATGCTGAATATGGGAAAACACATTATGGCATATATAAGAAACTTAATTTAGAAATGCATTTGAACCTTTGGCTCAAATGGACTTCAAACCAAGTGAACACTAGTTGCATTAGCTCAAACAACATCACATCTA
>NW_021292327.1:0-1031 GCF_002162155.2 Triticum dicoccoides
CGGTAAAGGACTACTTGGTTGCCTATACAGTTCATAGACAAGTAAATGGAAACTACTAAAAGCCTCAAGATAAGTGTGAGTGCCGAGGATGGCTCCTCCGTAGGAGGACGGAGGTGGATCCTCGGTAGTGTATTGAAGTGGTGAATAGTGGACTCGTGTGCGCAAAACTATTTCAAGTTGAAGTATCGTAGGATAGCCTAGCCAAGAGTCAAAGCTGGCTTGCTGCAATAACTCCACCAACCCTTCTTGATACTATGCATGTATGTAGGATCTGATGTAAGTCTTGCTGAGTACCTTTGTACTCATGTTGCTATAATCTACATTTTTACAGAAGACGCTGCAACCCCTTCTGATGGGTTCTATGTAGACGTTGACATCAACGAGTAGGCTAAAGACCCAGGTGGTGACCCTGAGCTTGTGAAGGACCACATAGTATAGCCAGAGGCTTTCCAAGGCTCTTTTATTTTACTAGTTGTCTGTACTCAGACAAGTTACTTCCGCTGCTGGCTTGTATGATTGTATGACTTGTATGTTGGGTCGTGAGACCCGTACCTTTGTGTGTATGTTATGTATGGCTCACTGAGCCTTAAATAAAGTACTTGTGTCATAGAGTCATGTTGTGATGCTTCGTTGTATTTGCACATATCGAGCATATTGTGTGTATGATTGAAATGCTTGGTATGTGTGGGATCTGACTATCTAGTTGTTATCTTTAGTAGCCTCTCTTACCGGGAAATGTCTCCTAGTGTTACCGCTGAGCCATGGTAGCTTGCTACTGCTCTGGAACACTTAGGCTGGCCGGCATGTGTCCTTCTTCGTTCCTGTGTCTGTCCCTTCGGGGAAATGTCACGCTTTGAGTACCGGAGTCCTGTTAGCCCGCTACAGCCCGGTTTACCGGAGTCCTGCTAGCCCAGTGCTACAGCCCGGACCCACTTTCTGATGACCGACACGTTCGAAGCTGGGTCATGGATGCCTGTCCCTGTAAGTCTGTGCCACTTTGGGTTTACGACTAGTCATGTCAGCCCGGGCTC
>NW_021292328.1:0-1652 GCF_002162155.2 Triticum dicoccoides
TTCGATTCTGGGCTCTTCCGTGGACTATTACTCACCATTATGGGGTCCCAGAGCTATTTCCACATTCACAATCCCCGGGGTGCGTTTACGTGTACGTCGTCAGCAGTCGCAATTTTGGTTGATTCTGGCCCGTTTCATGGACTATTACTCACCGTTTTGGTGTCCCAAAGCGATATCGATGGTTGTTGAACCCTAAGGTGCGCTTACGTGTCGGTCATCAACAAACGCAGTTTGGGCTGATTCTCGCCCGATTCTTGGACTATTACTCACCGTTTTGGGGTCCCAAAGTGATTTCCATAGTTGTTGAACCCAAAGGTGCGCTTACGTGTCAGTCATCAACACTCGCAGTTTTGGCCGATTTTGGCCCGTCTCTTGGACTATTACTCACTGTTTTGGGGTCCTGGAGTGATTTCCACGATTGACGAACCCTGGGGTGCGTTTGCGTGTCGATCATCAACACTCGCAGTTTTGGCCGATTCTGTCCCGTTTCGTGACTATTACCCAGTTTTGGGGCCCCGGAGTGATTTCCACAACTGACGAACCGCAGGGTGCGTTTACATGTCAGTTATCAACACTCACAATTTTGGCCAATTCTGGTTCATTTCGTGCACTATTACTCACCGTTTCGGGGTCCTCGAGCGATTTCCATGATTGACGATCCCTGGGGTGCATTTATGTGTCGGTCATCAACACTCGTAGTTTTGGCTGACTCTGCCCCGTTTCATGGATTATTACTCATTGTTTTGGGGTCCCGGAGCGATTTCCATAATTGACGCACCCCGGGGTGCGTTTACGTGTCGCTCACCAGCAATCCTAATTTTGTTCGATTCTGGGCTCTTCCGTGGACTATTACTCACCATTATGGGGTCCCAGAGCTATTTCCACATTCACAATCCCCGGGGTGCGTTTACGTGTACGTCGTCAGCAGTCGCAATTTTGGTTGATTCTGGCCCGTTTCATGGACTATTACTCACCGTTTTGGTGTCGCAAAGCGATTTCGATGGTTGTTGAACCCTAAGGTGCGCTTACGTGTCGGTCATCAACAAACGCAGTTTGGGCTGATTCTCGCTCGATTCTTGGACTATTACTCACCGTTTTGGGGTCCCAAACCGATTTCCATAGTTCTTGAACCCAAAGGTGCGCTTACGTGTCGGTCATCAACACTCGCAGTTTTGGCCGATTTTGGCCCGTCTCTTGGACTATTACTCACTGTTTTGGGGTACTGGAGTGATTTCCACGATTGACGAACCCTGGGGTGCGTTTGCGTGTCGATCATCAACACTCGCAGTTTTGGCCGATTCTGTCCCGTTTCGTGACTATTACCCAGTTTTGGGGCCCCGGAGTGATTTCCACAACTGACGAACCGCAGGGTGCGTTTACGTGTCAGTTATCAACACTCACAATTTTGGCCAATTCTGGTTCATTTCGTGCACTATTACTCACCGTTTTGGGGTCCTAGAGCGATTTCCATGATTGACGATCCCTGGGGTGCATTTATGTGTCGGTCATCAACACTCGTAGTTTTGGCTGACTCTGCCCCGTTTCATGGATTATTACTCATTGTTTTGGGGTCCCGGAGCGATTTCCATAATTGACGCACCCCGGGGTGCGTTTACGTGTCGCTCACCAGCAATCCTAATTTTGTTCGATTC
>NW_021292329.1:0-1000 GCF_002162155.2 Triticum dicoccoides
GGGCACGAAATTTTTTTGACCAAATTTTTTTTTTTTGACTGTCCGGACCCAAAAACTGGAAACGGGTCAAAAAAAACGTCCTATAATGGCACCTGTCTCAAAACACTCAGAAACACTTAAAAATAGGATAGCCAGAAAATTTTTCGAAAAATGCGTTTTCGAAAAATTTTGGGCCTAAACGGAGCGTGGCTACCCGACTCTTTTTTTTTTCCGAAACCTACTCCGGCAAGGAAACACGAATCGGAATCTAGATGGATCTCGAAAACAAACCTAATATGACAAGAACTCGGATTGGTGGTCGATATATGGTGGTAGATGGCAGCGGTGGTGGTATATGACAGCTGTGGTGGTATATGGATACGGATTCGAAGCGGTGGCGGATAAGCGGTGGTGGTAGATGGCAGGGGTGATGATGATGGTGCGGCGGCGGCGTGACAACTTATGACCAGAACTCGAAACTCTAAAAGACTAGACTCTAAGACCAGCAACTAGACACGACGATGCAACCGTAAATTCAACAAAGCAAAACCCTAAAAAGATTATGCAAAGGCTCAGATTGGTTCGGATATGATGAACTAACCCTAATTTTTTTGTGGCTTTTTCGTGGACTGTAGGTATGAAGAACAGACTCGATCTAAACTACGAAAAACTGTAAAATCTCACCGAGCAACCTGGAAATCTGATACCACTTGATAGAGGCAAAGGTGTCCCGTCTTTCGATGAGATGGTGGATTTCGCTTTGGTGGAAGTCGACTTTGACGATCCGACTACGAACGTGCGAGGACGTCGCGCCTTAGCAATCGCTAAACCAACTCCGAGAGGTTATTGACCACGCCGGAGCACGATCAACCTGACCACGAGGGTCTGTTTCCTGCGAGCAAACGAAGAACAAGCAAGAAACTAAGATTGCAATCTGGATATTGCGAATATAAGATGAAAGCTTTATTGATCAAGGTGGGGTTCTGTGACGCCTTTGTCTGGTCGTTGAACACAAACGAAG
>NW_021292330.1:0-2203 GCF_002162155.2 Triticum dicoccoides
CAACCAATGCGATAAAGGGGTTGTCGATCCCTTCACGACCACTTGCGAAAGTGAGATCTGATAGAGATAATATGATAAGATAAATATATTTTTCGTATTTTATGATATAGATTGGAAAAGTAAAGATGCAAATAAAAGTAGATTGAAAGCTCATATGATAAGAGATAGACCCGAGGGCCATAGGTTTCATTAGTGGCTTCTCTCAAGATAGCATAATTATTAAGGTGGGTGAACAAATTACTGTCGAGCAATTGATAGAAAAGCGCATAGTTATGAGATTATCTAGGCATGATCATGTATATAGGCATCACGTCCGTGACAAGTAGACCAAAACGATTCTGCATCTACTAGTATTACTCCACACATCGACCGATATCCAGCATGCAGCTAGAATATTAAGTTCATGAAGAATAGGGTAACGCATTAAGAAAGATGACATGATGTAGAGGGATAAACTCATGCAATATGATATAAACCCCATCTTTTTATCCTCGATGGCAACAATACAATACGTGCCTTGCTGCCCCTACTATCACTGGGAAAGGACACCGCAAGATTGAACCCAAAGCTAAGCACTTCTCCCATGGCAAGAAAGATCAATCTAGTAGGACGAACCAAACTGATAATTCGAAGAGACTTGCAAAGATAACTTAATCACACATAAAAGAATTCAGAGGAGATTCGAATATTTCTCATAGATAAACTTGATCATAAACCCACAATTCATCGGATCTCGACAAACACAGCGCAAAAAGAGTTACATCAAAGAGAGCTCCAAGAAGAGGAAGGAGAACTTTGTATTGAGAATCAAAGAGAGAGAAGAAGCCAACTAGCTAATAACTATGGACCTGAAGGTCTGTGGTAAACTACTCACACGGAGAGGCCTTATAGATGATGTAGAGGCCCTCCATGGTGGATTCCCCCTCCGGCAGAGCGCCGGCGACGGCTCCAAGATGGGATCTCGCGGATACAGAAGGTTGCGGCGGTGGAATTAGGTTTTCATGGTCGCCTCTGATGGTTTCAGGGTACAGGTGTATATATAGGAGGAAGAAGTACATCGGTGGACGATCGAGGGGCCCACGAGGGTGGGGGGCGTGCCCAGCCCTAGGGGGCACTCCGGGCACCCTCGTGGCCGCCTCGCTTGTTGCTTGACGTCCACTCCAAGTCTCCCGGTTGGCATTTGTTCCAAAAAGATCGTTCCCGAAGGTTTCATCGCATTTGGACTCCGTTTGATATTCCTTTTCTTCGATATACTGAAATACGCAAAAAAACAGCAATTCGGGTTGGGCCTCCGGTTAGTAGGTTAGTCCCAAAAATGATATAAAAGTGTAAATTAAAGCCCATAAACATCCAAAACGGGTAATATAATAGCACGGAACAATAAAAAATTATAGATACGTTGGAGACATATCATTGACCCATTCCGTTAGCTTAGTACTTGATCGTTTAGTATGTTGCTATTGCTTTCTTCATGACTTATACATGTTTCTATGACTATGAGATTATGCAACTCCCGAATATCAAAGGAATGCTTTGTGTGCTACCAAACGTCACAACGTAACTGGGTGATTATAAAGGTGCTCTACAGGTATCTCCAATGGTACTTGTTGAGTTGGCATAGATCAAGATTAGGATTTGTCACTCCGATTGTCGGAGAGGTATCTTTGGGCCCTCTCGGTAATGCACATCACTATAAGCCTTGCAAGCAATGTGACTAATGAGTTAGTTGCGGGATGAAGCATTACGGAACGAGTAAAGAGACTTGCCGTAACGAGATAGAACTAGGTATTGAGATACCGACGATCGAATCTCGGGCAAGTAACATACCGATGACAAAGGGAACAACGTATGTTGTTATGCAGTTTGACCGATAAAGATCTTTGTAGAATATGTGGGAGCCGATATGAGCATCCAGGTTCCGCTATTGGTTATTAGCCGGAGACATGTCTCGGTCATGTCTACATAGTTCTTGAACCCGTAGGGTCCGCACGCTTAACGCTCGCTGACGATCGATATTATGAGTTTATATGTGTTTTTATGTACCAAAGGTAGTTCGGAGTCCCGGACATGATCAGGGACATGACGAGGAGTCTCGAAATGGTCGAGACATAAAGATTGATATATTGGACGACTATATTCGAACACCGGATGAGTTCCGGGGGTCACCGGATATTTATCGGAGTGTCGGGAGGTTATCGGAACC
>NW_021292331.1:0-1812 GCF_002162155.2 Triticum dicoccoides
CTCACGGAGGATGCTCTCTTGGTCCATCGTCTTCTTTAGCCGTGCCGCCTCTTGCATGCTCTTGAACTGATTCAGGATAGCCACTGCCTCGCCATGGGATGGGAACACCTCTGGCACCGCCATGCCCTCGCCATACACGACCACACATGCCTTAGCATCGGGCATGGCGGCCACCTCGCCTGCCTTCTTCATCAGGATCTTAGTGTGCTTCTTCAAGGCATTGCGCCGCGCCGAGTTATTGCGGATGTACCGAAGGGCCACCTTCTTGCGAGCCATTGTCAAGTGAGGGAAAAATCTGCAAATGAAGGAAAATTGCTTGTTTGGGTGAGTTGAAAACGAAGGTATGTGGCGTGGATTTATAGTGGAGGATCTACGAGGATGAGGACGCTATAACCATGCCAATGGAGGATCTGATAGATCTGGAGGCTGATCTTAATTGTGGCCAGCTGTAAATTTGGTGTCCATTTAAAATTTTAGATTTACTTCCTAAAACCGTAGATTTCGTCAATCAATACGAAATTTCTTGTACATCGAAGGAGAACATATATGGAAGGTTTCTACATGCATCTTTACTAGTAGGACATTCCTATTTTAGCAAGATATTGGCAATTTTTTAATTTAATGTTATCCTAAGTTGAATGTTTATTGAATATATAGATAATCACATCGAGTGTCCATTCCTTTTTGAAAATGTTAAGGAAATATCCATGAAGTATCACTCCTACTAGATGACCTGTTGCGCCATTGGCGCACAGACAAACTGCAGCCCGGAACTTAAGCTAACTATTTGAAGGACATTTTTCCTTGACCGTCTGCAAATGATTATGTTTGTATCGCATATGTATTTGCCTTGATAATGATGTTGAAAAAATAGCCTAGAGGCAATAATAATTGTATTATTTATTTCCAAGTTTATGACAAATGTTTACGTTCCGTGCTATAACTACTATGGCTCTCGAGTCTACAATAACTAAGAGGCTAAGAGGAAAACTCATATGAACGTGTAAAAATATAAACGTTAAAATAGATTCCTTGTCTTGCCTCTAGGACTAGTTCAAGTGTTGCATGATGGTTCTATTTTTCTAAACGATCGTGCCAGCAATATTGAGGGCACGATGTTAGAAGAACACTTGTGTTGAATTGACCCAAGTTGGATTTTGTACTAGGAGATGATTTTGTCATAAGTCTATAGTCATAACATGGGAAGTTAATGTATCCATAATTCCTTAGACCATGAGAGTATCGAGTCACTCCATACTGGTCGATGCACTTTTCGGTTGTTCTAACGTCAACTGTAATAGGGTGATCATAACAACAACTTATAGGTTTATGAAAAACCTATGATGATGGACTAGATATATCTCTAGGTGTAATAGGAGATTTGCTCCTACAATGAGGAGAGATAGTCTTAGGGCCCTCTAGGTGTGACAGTATCCATCATTGTCTGGCTAGACACAACATGATTTGTTCACGTGGATGCCAAAATACGAGAATGAGAAAAAAGAACAAAACCGGTAACACAAAGACTGGTATAGTAAGCATGTGTTTGACTCACAGGGATACCAATATATCTTACCACAGGATTTTTCAAAAGCATGGCGAAGCAAAAGGAATTGCACATGGGAATTGACACGTCTCGAATGTATCTATAATTTATGAAGTATTCATTCTATATCTACATCAATCTTGTATGGTTTTGATGCACTTTTATAACATTTTTATGGACTAACATATTAATATAGTGCCCAGTGCAAGTTCCTATTTTTAAAAATATTTTTCATTTGGCAGAAAAAGCATACCAAACAAAGTCAA
>NW_021292332.1:0-1254 GCF_002162155.2 Triticum dicoccoides
ACGAAGGGGGAAAACATCCGGGAAAGTATTCCCGGTGTTTCGCGTTTTCGGACCGGTGAACCGGAGGGGGAAAGTTGCGTGTTCGGTATGCTAGGGGTGTGTGGCGGACGAACGGGCTGCGTATCCGGATTCGTCTCGTCGTTCTGAGCAACTTTCATGTAGAAAGTATTTTCATCCGAATTACGGATTAAAAGATATGATTTTCTAAAGATTTAAATCATTTTCTGATTTTATTTAGTTATTTAATTCCAACATTATCCAAAACAGTGAACGATGACGTCAGCATGACATCAGAGTGATGTCAGCAGGTCAACTGGTCAGTTGACCAGTCAAACCAGACAGGTGGGTCCAGTGGGACCCACATGTCATTGTCAGGGATATTAATAGAATTCTAAAACTAACTAAATTGGGTTAATTAGTGGGTGGGGCCCGGTAGTCAGTGAGAGATTAGTGTTTAATTAATTAATTTAATTAATTAGTAATTTATCTCTTTATTTTTTATTCGTTTTAAGACATGGAGCCCGCATGTCAGTGGCAGTGGCTGCCACATCAGCGTAGTTGACCCGGTCAACTTGGCCAGTTGGGGCCCTAGGCCCACAGGCAGTGACCCAGGGGGTGGACCCCACGCACGCCACATCAGCCGGCCGGCGTTTAGACGCCGGCGAGTCCGTTTTCGCGGCGGCGCGGCTCGGGAGAGTGGCGGGTTTCGCCCATAGTGCACCAAACCGAGCGGGACCGATCGCGTTCGAACGGCAAGACGACGGCGAAGTGAGTGGGGGTGGTTGTAGAGGCGGTGGTGGCCGGAGTCGAGCGCCACGAGCTCGCCGGCGGTGAGGTGGTTCGGGCGCGAAATGAAGACGGCGACACCGCGCGCTTCGGGGCTAGCGGAAAGGCCAGGGGGGAGCTGCGCGTCGCGCCGAGCACAAAGGACTCGGCCCCGTGACCATTTGGTCACCGGAAGGGCGCCGGCGACGCGTGCAGGCGGCGGCGCGGTCGGGTGCTTCGGCGGTAGCTAGCTAGGGCACCGTGAGGCGAAGAAGGAGAGGGGGAGAGGACGGAGTGGAGCTCACCGAGCGGTCAAGAAAGACCCGTGGTGGCTTAGGAGCAGCAGAGCTCGTCGGGGAGGAAGGGGATCGCCGGCGGCCGTCGAGGAAGCAGACGACTCAATCCGTGGCCTGCGGTGCTCCTCGAGCTCGATGGCGAGGCGTAGCCGAAGCAGAGGTCGTCGGCGCGTCTCGTGGACGTGCAAGCGAG
>NW_021292333.1:0-1125 GCF_002162155.2 Triticum dicoccoides
GGTGATTGCCGTCTTGAGGGTGGTAAAAGCTGCTGCCGCCTCCGGCGACCAAGAGAAACCATCCTTGCGAAGGAGGGCCGTCAGGGGCGCGGCAACCACGCCAAAGTCCTTGACAAACTTGCGGTAGTACCCCGCAAGGCCGAGAAAGCCCCGAACCGCGCGCGCCGAGCGTGGTTGCGGCCAGTCCGCCACCGCCTGCACCTTTTCCGGATCCATGGCCACGCCTGCAGCGGAGATGGTGTGACCCAGGTATGCGATTGATTCAACGGCGAACGCGCATTTGGAGCGCTTGACGAAGAGCCGGTGCTGGTGCAGGACCGTGAAGACGGTGCGCACATGTCGGAGATGGTCAGCCCATGTCTCGCTGAAAATGAGGATGTCGTCAAAGAAGACGAGAACAAAACGGCGCAGGTATGGCCGCAGCAGATCATTCATGAGGGCCTGGAACGTGGCCAGCGCGTTGCAGAGTCCGAACGGCATCACCAGAAACTCGTAGAGGCCGTCATGAGTACGGAAAGCTGTCTTCGGGATGTCCTCCGCACGCATCCGCACCTGGTGGTAGCCGGAACGTAAATCGAGCTTGGTGAAGAAACGAGCGTGCCGTAGCTCGTCGAGGAGTTCGTCCACCACCGGAATCGGGAACGCATTCTTGACAGTAATGGCGTTCAGGGCGCGATAATCGATGCAGAAGCGCCATGACCCGTCGGCCTTGCGGACCAGCAGTACCGGGGACGAGAAGGCGGAACAACTCGCACGGATGATACCTTGGGCGAGCATGGCGGCGCACTGACGCTCCAGCTCGTCCTTGTGCGCGGCCGGGTATCGATACGGACGGACGGCCACCGGGGCGGAACCAGGTAGCAGGGTGATGCCGTGATCGCGGCTGCGGGGCGGTGGCACGCCGGAGGGGTCGGCGAAGATGCCGTCGAACTCGGTGATGATGGCGTCCAGGAAGTCGCGGCCGCTGCATGATTTTAGGGCTGGCCCGTCCGGTCCTGCAATGCCGTGCCAGCACACCCGATGGCCCCGCCGCCAGAATGTCATGGAGAGGGCTCGGAAATCCCACAGGATCGGTCCGAGCGACGCCAGCCACTGCGTGCCCAGGACGATGTCGTAGCCCGCGAG
>NW_021292334.1:0-1187 GCF_002162155.2 Triticum dicoccoides
TGTCACTCCGTGTAAACGGAGAGGTATCTCTGGGCCCACTCGGTAGGACATCATCATAATGTGCACAATGTGACCAAGGGGTTGATCACGGGATGATGTGTTACGGAACGAGTAAAGAGACTTGCCGGTAACGAGATTGAACAAGGTATCGGTATACCGACGATCGAATCTCGGGCAAGTACCATACCGTTAGACAAAGGGAATTGTATACGGGATTGATTGAGTCCTTGACATCGTGGTTCATCCGATGAGATCATCGTGGAACATGTGGGAGCCAACATGGGTATCCAGATCCCGCTGTTGGTTATTGACCGGAGAACATCTCGGTCATGACTACATGTCTCCCGAACCCGTAGGGTCTACACACTTAAGGTTCGATGACGCTAGGGTTATAAAGGAAGTTTGTATGTGGTTACCGAATGTTGTTCGGAATCCCGGATGAGATCCCGGATGTCACGAGGAGTTCCGGAATGGTCCGGAGGTAAAGATTTATATATAGGAAGTCCTGTTTCGGCCATCGGGACAAGTTTCGGGGTCATCGGTATTGTACCGGGACCACCGGAAGGGTCCCGGGGGCCCACCGGGTGGGGCCACCTGCCCCGGGGTGCCACATGGGCTGTAGGGGGTGCGCCTTGGCCTACATGGGCCAAGGGCACCAGCCCCTAGAGGCCCATGCGCCAAGAAATAGGAAAAAGGGGAGAGTCCTAAAGGGGGAAGGCACCTCCGAGGTGCCTTGGGGAGGATGGACTCCTCCCCCCCTCTTGGCCGCACCCCTTTCTTGGAGTAAGGGGCAAGGCTGCGCCTCCCCCCTCTCCCCTGCCCCTATATATAGTGGAGGGGAGGGAGGGCATCCATACCTGAGCCCTTGGCGCCTCCCTCCCTCCCGTGACACCTCCTCCTCTCCCGTAGGTGCTTGGCGAAGCCCTGCAGGATTGCCACGCTCCTCCATCACCACCACGCCGTTGTGCTGCTGCTGGATGGAGTCTTCCTCAACCTCTCCCTCTCTCCTTGCTGGATCAAGGCGTGGGAAACATCGTCGAGCTGTACGTGTGTTGAACGCGGAGGTGCCGTCCGTTCGGCACTAGGATCATCGGTGATCTGAATCACGACGAGTACGACTCCATCAACCCCGTTCACTTGAACGCTTCCGCTTAGCGATCTACAAGGGTATGTAGATGCACTCTCCT
>NW_021292335.1:0-3042 GCF_002162155.2 Triticum dicoccoides
GTTCCTCCTGCGGGGTGGTTTTCTTGGGGGTGCGTGCGTGGGGTGGAGTGAGGTGGGGTGGGGAGATGACGAAAAAAAACAGCGAAAAAGAACGGACGAAAAAATCCATCTTTGGTGGGACGAAAATTGACCGGCGGAGACTATCAACTGCTTCATTAGGATTAGAGATCCGGCAGCCTTGATCACCTAGTACCTAATAACAAGCTAGGACTTCATGGTTGGTACGACTTCTCCCGAGGAAGGTGGACTCCACCCGCATCATCTCAAGCTTGGCATGTCTCTAATTATGCTTGTACACCTCTTGCGTGGGAGCGGAATAAACAGAAAAATATCTCTTCTTTTTATCTTGTTGACCGATGCAAACAAATCAGATCTTACATGATTCCTTCCATTAGCATAGGTTGCCTTGTTGGACACAATACATAATTTGTCATTAATTTAATTCCTTTACCTAGTACGTACAAGAGCAGGTTAAACAGGCAAATGGTTTTCTTCATAAGCATGCAGTATAGATTCACAAAGGAGCAGATTGATAGCACCCATCCTTGTATAATTAGCATGCAAAGGAAAACATCACGAAACCAGCGAGAACCATCTACAATACTAGTGACGGCAGAGTAGCAATACAGACAAATTAACATAAAGATACTGAATCTACCGAACACACACGACATGGCTGAAAACACTAGCAGCAGGAACAAAAAGACAGTCTAAAGCACTAGATAAACCTGATGGAGAATCGGCTAGAGCATGGACAGATTTATCTTGTACTAGTAATGATCAAATGCAACTTACAGTCTAAGACGTCGGTGCACTTGGTGTTCGTGGATGGAGTTTGTCGGAGACGATCTCGTAGAGGAAGCAGCGGTGGCGGAGACGATGTCGACGAGGACGTCGAGGAAGCAGTGGTCGCCGGAGACGATGTTGTCGAGGACGTCGACGAAGCAGCCCTCGCCGGAGATGATGATGTCGAGGACGTCGAAGGAGCGGTCGCGCGGACGCTGCCCAGAAAACTCTAGACCGCCCCCGTGCAAGGTCGAAGGATGCGGCCGGAGTCACGGAGACACCGCTCGCCGGGCTGCCGTTGCACGACAGACAGCACGGCCGGCTTCGTTCCGACGGCGGCTCAGCACTTGTGATATGTGAGGAAGGAGATGAAGATGTGTTGTGTATTTCCCCCGATGCTCTCTACCATTTATAGAGATCAGGAAGGAAGCAGTCCAACGAGCAACGTTTCAATGAAACGTCTTTGCCGAGCGAAGCGCGGTGCACTCGTTGGAACCAGGAGAATCGGGAGGAACAGCAGGATAATGCTCACGTCCTAGCAGAGGACTCGGGAAGGAGTTGCAGCTTGCCGAACGGCCAGCAACGTGTGTGCATGAAGTTTCAGTTTGTTACGTGACAGGATATGCCCAAAGCATCAGACTTGGAATTCTCTGAACCGATGCATTATTTCCAATAGTCCCCACCAATTCCAATGTCAGGTGCCAGAGCTAGAAGAAATAGAGATCATACCACAGTGCTGTTTATATATTAACTTTTCGACGATGGTCCCTTTTCTTGTTGAACTAACGTCTAGAACTTGAAGTTTCACTCACTCGCAGCTACACAATGGATGAGACCTTGAATTGCTAGCTTTCTGCGACTAAGTTTCCCTTCAAGACTTTGCTAATACTGGGCCGCCAAGAACTAGGCCTCTGGTTGGAGCTTTAACGGTCATGCTCCTGTGTCTACTCGTGAGCTTTATAGAGAGTTCCCAAGTCTCATAGACTACGACCTCATAGTCAGGCTCATATAGGTGTGCCTTTTCGAGTGTACCCCGTAGGACAGTACCTCGCCTTTGTAAAGGACCTCAAAGCACATTAAGACATAAGTCATCCTACCATACAGTATGAGAGTACTGCATCTCCAACGGGAATGGGTTTTAGAATTGCACTCTCCAATTACACCGACAACTTGTTTTTCCCATTACCTACTTCACGGGATCTCCGATCACATAGGATGGGTTACCACTGCAGTGTAACTCACATGGGTCTCATTCCCATTTCCCTTGATGCATTTTCAATCATGTTTCATGATAAACCCTTAGTAAAGGGATCCGCCAGATTTTTCGAGGTGTGGACATAGTCCACAACGATTACTCCGGAGTTTCTTAATTTTCTGACGGATTTCAGGCGTCGTTTCACATGCCTTTTGGATTTCATATTGTCCTTTGTACTTTTAACCTTTGTGAGAACTGTTTGGTTATCACAGTACATGAGGACAGCCGGAATAGGCTTCTCGCCTACTGGTAAATCCATTAAGAGCTCACGTAGCCACTCCGCCTCAACAGTGGCCGTGTCAAGTGCTACTAATTCTGCCTCCATGGTTGATCTTGTTATAATAGTTTGTTTACAAGATCTCCATGAGACAGCAGCACCACCAAGGGTGAATAAATATCCACTTGTGGCTTTGATCTCATCCGCGTCTGAGATCCAGTTAGAGTCACTATACCCTTCAAGTACCGCTGGGTACCCAGTATAGTGAATCCCATAAGACATGGTTCCCTTCAAGTATCTCAATACACACTCAAGTGTTGTCCAATGATCATTTCCCGGATTAGAAGTAAACCGGCTTAATTTACTAACAGCATATGAGATATCGGGTCTAGTGGCACTAGCCAGATACATAAGAGATCCTATAATTTGGGAGTATCTCAATTGATCCTTCCCTTGTCCATCATGCTTTCTAAGCTTTAGACTAGGGTCATAAGGTGTGGGAGCCTCTTTGCAATCCATAAACCCAAAGCGGGTTAGGACTTTCTCCACATAATGAGACTGCGTAAGAGCAATCCCATTCTCACCCTTGATCAATTTAATGTTTAGAATTACATCAGCCTCTCCCAAATCCTTCATGTCAAAACACTGGGATAAAAATGACTTTAAGTCTTTTACAACAGCAATGCTTGTTCCAAAGATGAGTATATCATCAACATACAAGCATAAAATCACACCCTCACCCCCACCAAATCTGTAGTAAACACATTTATCGGCTTCATTTACA